>NC_092154.1:9344218-9551718 GCF_045791955.1 Oncorhynchus clarkii lewisi
AGGTGGAGGAGAGAGAACAAGAATATCTCCAAAGAGAGGTGTGTGTGTGTGCGTGCGTGCAAAAGAGGTCATTTGGAACCACCCTTGTGTGATGTAACCTTGCCAGAGAACTGATGACTTGCGTTAGCTCCCCAGACTCAGTCTTGTGGCGTGCAGAAGACCCGGGTTCAAAACCCTGGTCAGTTACGGCTACAAACACAGTGAACTACTGTAGCTCCAAGACTGGAGTAATTTAATTCCCACAGGGATCACTTACACATACTGAAAACATATGTATTCACTTCAGTGGATAAAAACATCTAATTGACGTATACAATATATATTACTTGGATTTGACCGTGTATTATTTGCTTATATAACTATATCCCCTTGAGAATTGACTAAATAAGGAAGATGGCTATCTAAGATGGCCGCCATCACCCATCTGCTACATCCAACAAAGACACTTCCGGTCCACGGACTGACTGATAGTTGAGTAACACTGTTCTACGTTTTATTAATTTAGCAGGCGCTCTAACCCAGAGCGACTTATCATACCCGTCCCTCGGTGGGAATCAAATCCACAACCCTGGAGTTGCAACCGCCATGCTCTGCCAACTGAGCTACACGGGACCAGACTGACTGACTGACTGAGACTGTCTGTCTGTCTGGAGACTGTCTGTCTGTCTGGAGACTGTCTGTCTGTCTGAAGACTGTCTGTCTGTCTGGAGACTGTCTGTCTGTCTGGAGACTGTCTGTCTGAAGACTGTCTGTCTGTCTGAAGACTGTCTGTCTGTCTGGAGACTGTCTGTCTGTCTGGAGACTGTCTGGAGACTGTCTGTCTGTCTGGAGACTGTCTGTCTGTCTGAAGACTGTCTGTCTGTCTGGAGACTGTCTGTCTGTCTGAAGACTGTCTGTCTGTCTGGAGACTGTCTGTCTGTCTGCAGACTGTCTGTCTGTCTGAAGACTGTCTGTCTGTCTGGAGACTGTCTGTCTGTCTGAAGACTGTCTGTCTGTCTGGAGACTGTCTGTCTGTCTGAAGACTGTCTGTCTGTCTGGAGACTGTCTGTCTGTCTGGAGACTGTCTATCTGTCTGGAGACTGTCTGTCTGTCTGTCTGAAGACTGTCTGTCTGTCTGGAGATTGTCTGTCTGTCTGGAGACTGTCTGTCTGTCTGGAGACTGTCTGTCTGTCTGAAGACTGTCTGTCTGTCTGGAGATTGTCTGTCTGTCTGGAGACTGTCTGTCTGTCTGGAGACTGTCTGTCTGAAGACTGTCTGTCTGGAGACTGTCTGTCTGTCTGGAGACTGTCTGTCTGGAGACTGTCTGTCTGGAGACTGTCTGTCTGTCTGGAGACTGACTGTCTGTCTAGAGACTGTCTGTCTGTCTGGAGACTGTCTGTCTGTCTGGAGATTGTCTGTCTGTCTGGAGACTGTCTGTCTGTCTGAAGACTGTCTGTCTGTCTGGAAATTGTCTGTCTGTCTGGAGACTGTCTGTCTGTCTGGAGACTTTCTGTCTGTCTGGAGACTGTCTGTCTGTCTGGAGACTGTCTGTCTGGAGACTGTCTGTCTGTCTGGAGACTGTCTGTCTGTCTGGAGACTGTCTGTCTGGAGACTGTCTGTCTATCTGGAGACTGTCTGTCTGGAGACTGTCTGTCTGTCTGAGATTGTGATCTTGTGGAAAACATTGTTCTATCTAGAACATCGGTCGAATCTCCTGTATGTTACTGGGTCCGAGGCTGATGTGAACTTGTCTCCTGGTGGGGGAGGGGGGGGGGGCTGATCCTAGGTCAGCACTCCCACTATGAAACTGATGTGAACTTGTCTCCTGGGGGGGGGGGGGGGGGGGGGGGGGGGGCGTACATATCAAGTGTCTCAGAGTTCTGATTTAGGATCAATTCAGATCACAGTGCCTAAGATTACATGGATGGGGGAGCGGGGGGGGGGGGGGGGGGGGCTGATCCTAGGTCAGCACTCTCACTATGAAACTGATGTGAACCTGCTCTTTTCCCCATCCTTCCCTCTTTCTCCCAGACTGAAAGAGGCTCAGCTGTCGGTGAAGAAGATTACAGCAGACAAGAAGGTGGAAACTAGGAAGATCAACCCTAACAGTCTGGTGAGAACAACACAACTCAAACTTAAGGGGGTGCAACTTTGGTTTTAGAAGTGGGAGGGACATAGATTTTATTTTATCTGATTGGATAAATAATCCAAACAGCCTCTCCAACCTCTCTGAGGTGTCCACATGGTCCTAAAGCACACTGTTGCCTCGTCTTGTATCACATTCCAATGCTAAAACTGGGGGGGGAACAAAAATGTAATTTTTGTTCACTCTCTCTCGCTCTTTCGCTCTCTCTCGCTCTCTCGCTCTCTCTCGCTCTCTCTCGCTCTCTCGCTCTCTCTCACTCTCTCTCGCTCTCTCTCGCTCTCTCGCTCTCTCTCTCTCTCTCTCTCTCTCGTCATGTTCCCCCCGTCCCCAGTGAAAGCTGCGCCCCTGCATACAGTATAGAGCTCTGAGCACCACTATCGACTATCCATCACATCTGATTAACCCTAACAGTGTGGAGAGTCTCAGGGAAACATTACCACTCAACTCAACACAAACAGAAAACATGTTAGAATGAATTTCATGGTTATTGCAGTGCATTACTTAAGCAATAAAGCATGAGGTGGTTTGGAAACTCAAATACAATTTGATTTGTCACATACACATGGTTAGCAGATGTTAATGCGAGTGTAGCGAAATTCTTGTGCTTCTAGTTCCGACAGTGCAGTAATATCTAACAAGTAATCTAACAATTCCCCAACAACTATCTTATACACACAGATCTAAGTAAAGGAATGGAATAAGAATATATACATATAAATATATGAAAGAGCAATGACAGAGCGGCATAGGCAAGATAAACATTATGGCCAATATACCACGGCTAAGTGCTGTTCTTAGACACGACACTATGCAGAGTGCCTGGATACAGCCCTTAGCCGTGGTATATAGGCCATATACCACAAGTCCCTGAGGTGCCTTATTGTTATTATAAACTAGTTACCAACGTAATTAGAGCAGTAAAAATAAATGTTTTGTCATACCCGTGATATATGGTCTGATACACCACGGCTGTCAGCCAATCAGCATAAGGGCTCGAACCACCCAGTTTATAAAGAGAAATAATGCACACTCAAAGATGCCCTTCAAGCCAATCAGAAACGACGGTTCAACAATGCTGTGGTATAAAGATATGAAGTACACCCTAACAGTCTGGTGAGAGTACGATAAAAAAACATTTTTTTATCTATCTCAGGAACCTGGGTTTGATTGAATAATTTAATTACTGTTCCATGCATAATAACTTCCACTGGGCCTCAAAAGTGTGAAATTCTCCTCCCCCTATGGGCTGTTCTGGCTCGGACAAGGCTTCCTTAATGACTTAGTTGGACAAGGCTTACTTAATGACTTAGTTGGACAAGGCTTACTTAATGACTTAGTTGGACAAGGCTTACTTAATGACTTAATTGGACAAGGTTTATTTAATGACTTAATTGGACAAGGCTTACTTAATGACTTAGTTGGACAAGGCTTACTTAATAACTTAATTGGACATGGCTTACTTAATGACTTAGTTGGACAAGGCTTACTTAATGACTTAGTTGGACAAGGCTTACTTAATGACTTAATTGGACAAGGCTTACTTAATGATTTAATTGGACAAGGCTTACTTAATGACTTAGTTGGACAAGGCTTACTTAATAACTTAATTGGACAAGGCTTACTTAATGACTTAGTTGGACAAGGCTTAATGACTTCATTTGACAAGGCTTACTTAATGACTTAATTGGACAAGGCTTACTTAATGACTTAATTGGACAAGGCTTAATGACTTAGTTGGACAAGGCTCAATGACTTAGTTGGACAAGGCTTACTTAATGACTTAATTGAACAAGGCTTACTTAATAACTTAATTGGACAAGGCTTACTTAATAAATTAATTGGACGAGGCTTAATGACTTAGTTGGACAAGGCTTACTTAATGACTTAATTGGACAAGGCTTACTTAATAACTTAATTGGACAAGGCTTAATGACTTAGTTTGACAAGGCTTAATGACTTAGTTGGGCAAGGCTTACTTAATGACTTAATTGAACAAGGCTTACTTAATAACTTAATTGGACAAGGCTTACTTAATAAATTAATTGGACAAGGCTTAATGACTTAGTTGGTCAAGGCTTACTTAATGACTTAGTTGGACAAGGCTTACTTAATGACTTAGTTGGACAAGGCTTAATGACTTAGTTGGACAAGGCTTACTTAAAAGCCAGTACAGTATGTGGAGACAATTTGCTTACTGTCCCTAATGAAAAACAATAACCACTTTTCCCTGCCCTGACAGAAAGAGAGACTGCGCCAGAAAGAAGCCAACATGGTGGCCACAAGCTGAGAGACAGAACAGGACAGAGAAGAACAGGACAGAGAAGAAAATACATTAATGAGAAGAGTGATGGGTTGATGTGTGAGGGGACTCAGGACTCCTCCCACCTTCTCCCGTCACCGCCCCTTAGCCACCCACACAGGACTGGGGACTCCTTCCACCTTCTCCCGTCACCGCCCCTTAGCCACCCACACAGGACTGGGGACTCCTCCCACCTTCTCCCGTCACCGCCCCTTAGCCACCCACACAGGACTGGGGACTCCTCCCACCTTCTCCCGTCACCGCCCCTAAGCCACCCACACAGGACTGGGGACTCCTCCCACCTTCTTCCGTCACTGCCCCTTAGCCACCCACACAGGACTGGGGACTCCTCCCACCTTCTCCCGTCACCGCCCCTAAGCCACCCACACAGGACTGGGGACTCCTCCCACCTTCTTCCGTCACTGCCCCTTAGCCACTCACACAGGACTGGGGACTCCTCCCACCTTCTCCCGTCACCGCTCCTTAGCCACCCACACAGGACTGGGGACTCCTCCCACCTTCTCCCGACACCGCCCCTTAGCCACCTACACAGGACTGGGGACTCCTCCCACTTTCTCCCGTTACTGCCCCTTAGCCACCCACACAGGACTGGGGAGTCCTCCCACCTTCTCCCGTCACCGCCCCTTAGCCACCCACACAGGACTTGGGACTCCTCCCACCTTCTTCCGACACCGCCCCTTAGCCACTCACACAGGACTGGGGACTCCTCCCACCTTCTCCCGTCACCGCCCCTTAGCCACCCACACAGGACTTGGGACTCCTCCCACCTTCTTCCGACACCGCCCCTTAGCCACTCACACAGGACTGGGGACTCCTCCCACCTTCTCCCGTCACCGCCCCTTAGCCACCCACACAGACCGGGGACTCCTCCCAACTTCTCCCGTCACCGCCCCTTAGCCACCCACACAGGACTGGGGACTCCTCCCACCTTCTCCTGTCACCGCCCCTTAGCTACCCACACAGGACTTGGGACTCCTCCCACCTTCTCCCGACACCGCCCCTTAGCCACCCACACAGGACTGGGGACTCCTCCCACCTTCTCCCGTCACCGCCCCTTAGCCACCCACACAGGACTGGGGACTCCTCCCACCTTCTCCCGTTACCGCCCCTTTAGCCACCCACACAGGACTGGGGACTCCTCCCACCTTCTCCCAACACCGCCCCTTAGCCACCCACACAGGACTGGGGACTCCTCCCACCTTCTCCCGTCACCGCACTTTAGCCACCCACACAGGACTGGGGACTCCTCCCACCTTCTCCCGTCACCGCCCCTTAGCCACCCACACAGGACTTGGGACTCCTCCCACCTTCTCCCGTCACCGCCTCTTAGCCACCCACACAGGACTGGGGACTCCTCCCACCTTCTCCCGTCACCGCCCCTTAGCCACCTACACAGGACTGGGGACTCCTCCCACCTTCTCCCGTTACCGCCCCTTTAGCCACCCACACAGGACTGGGGACTCCTCCCACCTTCTCCCGTCACCACCCCTTAGCCACCCACACAGGACTGGGGACTCCTCCCACCTTCTCCCGTCACCGCCCCTAAGCCACCCACACAGGGGGGTGATCAGGATCATACTAGTCTCTGATCCTGCCCACCCTGTTATGGACCAAGCCTGGAACACTGTACTGTCCTGGATGCCCATTGACCCTGCCCTCGCTGGACACTAGAGGAAACCCCTTTTACAATGGGTTCAGAGGTCACAAAGTTGCAGATGCATTCATTGACCAACGGGATACTGGCAATAGGATGATAAATATTTATGTTCATTTTGATTCTGCACCTCATCCTAGCACTGCCCTGTTAAAAAAATACATATTTATAAAAAAACAGGCTAATAGCTGATTTAAAAACTGGACAAATTAATAAGACAATGTATCTAGATTGTATGGTAAACTTTCTATGAAAAATAGATTTGATATTCAGTTGTCTGTTTTCTGATATTAAATATCAGAAGTTTTGTTTGTTTTATAATACATTTAAGTTTATAATCTTACATTTCCACTGTCAATCATATTAATATATATATATATATAATTTATGTACTTTATCTTGCAATCAGTCTGTTGTTACAACCCCAACAACACAAACTAGTTCAATAAGGTGTACAATCATGAGTTTATTCAGCAACCACTTTATATACATGATTAATACAATAACAAGTACATTAAGTGACGTCTAACAGGGCAAAGTTTTAAAAGAAAAGCCAATATTCATGAAGACCACACTCGTCTAGCGCTCTGGAATTGAACGCATCCACCAACTCATTCCACACAGTGGAAACAATATATGCTCTCAACGGTTTACAAAAATAGTCTGTCAAATTCTTACACTGTGGATTTTTCGCCTTATTTTAAATGGCAATCATGCGCAAACCTTCTCGTATCCACAGTGATACTGTTATTTGTATTAGGCGCAAACCAACAATATCATTAAAAAAACATTACGCTCGAAGCCATAAGCCATTTACAATGTGCCAAACCAGTCAATTATGCCAAACCAGTCATTATAGTCCCATACATTACACTGGGGAGTCTGTTGGGGTTGGCATAGCTACCAGTTTAGGGTTTTGGAATGGTTTTGAACAGTTCCATCCCTTGGTTTCGTTGTCTTTTGATCTCCCCTTTTCGGATTAAGATTGGATATTCTCTCCCTCGTGCATATTCGGTTTTTGCAATGGAAGCACATTTAATTGTATGCATTGGTCGGTACCTTTTAATTCTTCCCGTGGAAAGCAAACCAACAGAGACTGTGTCCATCTGTGGTTTTAACTAGGCCTAATCCAGGTCTATGGAAGCGCAGCGGCACGTCTTCACGCGCTGGACGCGTTTCTTTCGGGAGCTGGGTGACTGGCCGGGACATATGAGGGTATAGGTGACAGTTGTGAATGTTTTCGGTTTACAGGTGGAACACGATTGGAAAGCCCCGTCATCTTCGTAGATGTGTCGGGGGATGTAGAAGGAGTTACACTGCCCGTAACAGAAACGATTGATTATGGTGCGGCTGAGGCATCCTTCCTCGTGGATCGTCTGTTTCAGCGGCTGCGTTTTGCACCAGTCCAGTTTGAGGTACCGGCGCTCCGTGACGTGTAAGGCTTCTTGGCTGGATTCTAGAACCTCGTCGTTGGCAGTTACTGGCCCCATTTGGCGGGAGACAAATCCGTTCTGTGGTGGCTGCTGCGGTGAGCGCTCAGACTGGTTGGGACTGGAGTTGTATTTGTATGGGTGCTGAAAGGAACCCTGGTAGCCACCTACCCCTGCGCTCCTTTGCGGACAGAAGAGTAGTCCTAACACCATGGCTGAGGCAAAGACTGACGTCTTCATCCTGATCTATGGAATATTACATAATTACAACTAAAGCCGTCATGGAAATCAACAGAACAAAGTACGCATAACTTTTAGGAAGGTTTATGCAGTAATGTCAAACCAAATACATTTCCAAGTGGTTATAGCGCACAGTTAAGACTAATAGAATCATTTCAACATCGTAATTGGTAGAGCGAAAACGATAAATAGCTAGATTGGCTCACCTGTGTCCTACACAAACGACACGACACAAAGATTCCCTGCGGGATTAAGATATTGCTTAAATAGAATTATCCCTGTATGATCTCTTCTCGGAAGAGGCAAAACAAACTGCTGTCTAGCTGTACTGTCTCAGATTTAAGTACAGTAGAGGGATGTACCCGCCCCCTCCAACGCCCGTCATCCTCTGATAGATCCTACGTAAAAATGGCTCAAACCTGGGAAACTTGCAGAGTAAATCATTTATTTTAAATTATCAGAAAGAAAACAGCAAGAGACTTAGTTAAGGCTTGAGCCACACAAAAAAGAAGCAAAACCAGATCAAAACATCAACAGCATATTTGTTTGATAAAAACAGAAAATTCAGCTTCACAGGGTGAATCATACATCACAGGCACACAAATAAACTGAATATCAATACTTTTGATAGATCAATGATTGATTGAGAACTGAAAATAGCAGAGTATAATACCTTTTTTTATGTATTTTTTTTATACACAAGTTGTACATATCAATATACCGCTATTACTGCATGTAACGACGTTGTTAGTAGGCTACGCAGTTCAACATAATGTAATGGTGATTAAAGTAATATTTAGAGAACACTCCCAATACTTTTGTGATGTCATTTGGAATATACTTTAGTTTTAGTGATGTGACATGGTGGGGTTAGTAACGTTAGAACAACGCGGGTGGGGTTCAGGTGGATGTTCTATAGTCCTCCTCTTCCGGGTAGTGGGGAACAGACTTCTTGGCTACAACGTTGTCCAGCTTCTGACCCATCAGATAGGGGTTATTGACACTCTGGAATGAAAAGGGAGCAAATACGACATTGCGTTGTTGTTGGTGCTGGGATTTAAAATCAAATCTTATGACATTCTTGAAAAAGGTGTTGGTAAATAGGCTATAGGTGTTCCAGAGGCGTTTGTGATCATCGACGGAGAAATGAAAGAATGTCGTCTGGATTCAAAATTGACATTGGTCGGTCAACATGCAACTTAATCCAGAAATGTGAGTTTAAAAGGGCATTATCCCCTTCAGGGCATAACAACTCAATGGTGTTGATGTGGTTTCACAGATACAATTTATACAAAAGCTTAAACAAACAATAACAAAAAAAGCTGAGGAAAAAACAGTTATAACCCTTTGTCTTCTTTTGGGTCCTCCCTTCAGTTTCTGGTACAACAGTTCCTTGTTCTGAAATGACAAAGTAAGTTAGTGACAAAGAATGTTTCTATTGTTTTAAAGCACATGATTTTATTTTCTGTAATCATAAACACATAGCTTGAGCCTTTTCAGGGAACAGAGACCCTTCCGTGGTTGACTTGTCTAGTGTCCACAGATGGGGTGTGGTGTCAGTTAATACAAGCGGAAGAACATTTCCTAAAAGAGGGTAAGGAGATGGACTTATTCAATGGTACAGGGGGGCACAGCTTTGTTGTAACCACTCGAGCCGAGCGGAGGAGGGTGAAGTTGCCTGTACACTCTGAAGGCAATTTTACCAAGTTGCCCTAGTCACTCACCCACTTGGCCAGAGCAGGGTAGTCATGTTCTGGGTCGAACAAGTGCTGATGCTTCTGGAACTCTCTGCTGAACTCTGCTGTGTCTGGGACATTCTCCAGACAACCATCTGCAGCTACAGTACAAGCAAAGAGAGGACATGGTCAAGATTTTTCAACATTGGATCTGTGCAACTCCTGCATCCGCTCTCGCTTTAAAAAAAAATATATATATATATTTTTTTTAAAAGGTCAACGAGGAGAGGCGGCGAGGAGACGGAACGTGGACAAAAATGGACTCCTCCACTCACGTCGTCAGGCAAATTGCTTTTACAGGGGTAGGATCCAAAAAATAACTGTCTAAAGTCAAAAACAAATGAAGTTAGTTGTTCAAGACATTTTATAGATAAAAACATTCTACTTATTCCTTTTAAACGTGTGTGTGATTTTCTTTAAAACAGCTGATTCAAAGGTGGTGTGGCAGATATCAAAACTCCTCCGTGAAGGACACGCACGACTATCCTGATGGAACGTGGTTAGAGGGGAGGACACTAACAAAACTGACATCGCCTCGACAACTCATCGGTTTCTGGTGCTACGGAGGAGAATGGATTTTTTTTTCCCAAATGAGAAAAGGACATAGACAAGGCAAACCCTAGATTATTCTGCAGCAGTGGAGGCTCTTCAGAGGAGGACCATCCTCCTCAATTATTTATTTATTGTAAAACATGGATAAAGTCATCCTTTTTTATATATACTGTATATATATATATATATATTCACCTCACCAAATAATTGATAGAAACACTTTTACAATGAAGGTCTACAGTAGCCTCAACAGCACCTCTATAGGGTAACACCATGGTGTGTCCGGAGGACAGCTAGTTGCCGTCCTTCTCTGGCTACGTTGACTTCATTACACAACCTAGGAGGCTCATGGTTCTCACCCCTTTCCATAGACTTGCACTGTAATTATAACTTCTGGAGGACATCTTCCAACCTATCAGAGCTCTTGCAGCATGAACTGACATGTCCACCCAATCAAAGGATCAGAGAATGTATCTAGTACTGAAAGCATAAGCTACAGATAGCTAGCACTGCAGTGCATAACATGATGAATCTAGTACTGAAAGCATAAGCTACAGCTAACTAGAACTGCAGTGCATAAAATGTGAGTAGCTGACTCAAAAGGGAAAGACAATAGTTGAACAGTTTTGTACAAATTATTTTTCAAAAATGAAGGCGAAGCAAGTCAAAATTTCTCTCTCTCACTTAATTAGCTAACAAATGCATCTGGCTAGTTTAGTTACTCAAACACCCGGCTCAAACCGAGGGATGCTATGTTAGTTAGCTGGCTATGACTATCCAACAACACTGGAAATCCAAGTCAAGGTAAGTTTTTGGTTTTATTCATTCATCGTCCAGGGGCCCGCCGGTGTACTGCTTACTGACTATACACTAAAGTTACTGCATGATAGTAGCGGATTTACTAACACGTTAATTATATTAGCTATGTTGATAAAGACGTTACTTTAGCTAATATGGAGACAACGTAGGCTGTGTATAGTGGTGTCACGATCGTCGTAGTGAGGAGACCAAAGCGCAGCGTGGTGTGAATGCATACTTTAATGATTGACAAAAAAAACACAAAGTACACTTAACAAAACAAACAAACTAACAAGACGAACGTGATTGCTATAGAAACACTGTGCTAACATGCAACATAATACATAGACAATAAACCACCAACCACAATCCAAAACAGGTTACCTAAATATGGTTCCCAATCAGAGACAACGACAAACACCTGCCACTGATTGAGAACCATATCAGGTCAAAACACATAGAAATAGACAAACTAGACATACAACATAGAATGCCCACTCATTTCACACCTTGACCAAACAAAACATAGAAACAAACAATGCAAATCATGGTCAGAGTGTGACAGTACTCCCCCCCCCTAAGGTGCAGACTCCGGCCGCAAAACCTAAACCTATAGGGGAGGGTCTGGGTGGGCATCTGGCCGCGGTGGTGGCTCTGGCGCGGGACGTGGACCCCACTCCACCATAGTCATTGCCTTCTTCAAGGGCCTCTTTAGAGTGACAACCCTCGCCTCCGACCTTGGGTCTAAGACCCTAATTAAAGGCCCCACTGGACTGAGGAGCGCCTCTGGACTGAGGGTCAGCTCCGGACTAAAGGGCAGCTCCGGACCGATTGACGGCTCTGGTGGCTCCTGGCTGGCTGACGGCTCTGGCGGCTCCTGGCTGACTGGCGGCTCCTGGCTGACTGGCGGCTCTGGCAGGTCCTGGCTGACCGACGGCTCTGGCAGCTCCTGGTTGACCGCCGGCTCAGGACAGACTGGCGGCTCAGGACAGACGGGAGACTCTGGCGGCTCAGGACAGACGGGAGACTCTGGCGGCTCAGGACAGACGGGAGACTCTGGCGGCTCAGGACAGACGGGAGACTCTGGACAGACGAGGCGCACTGTAGGCCTGGTGCGTGGTGCCGGCACTGGTGGTACTGGGCCGATGGACATGCACCTCAGGGCGAGTGCGGGAGATGGCACCGGATAGACCGGACCGAGAAGGCACACTGGAGATCTTGAGAGCAGGGCTGGCACCATCCGCCCTGGCTGGATCCTCACCCTAGCCCGGCAGATGCGGGGAGCTGGGATGGTGCGCACCGGGCTAAGCACGCGTACTGGGGACACCGTGCGCTCCACCGCATAACACGGTGCCTGACCAGTACAACGCCTGCCACGGTAAGCACGGCTCAGAGAACTGTAACGCCGAGCTGGCACAGGACGTGCAGGGCTAGGGAGGCGCACAGGAGGCCTGTCGCGTGGGGCTGGCACAGTCTTCACCAGATGGCTAGCACGCACCTCAGGACGAGTATGGAGGGCTGACCCAGGTGACATCAAATCTCCGAGACGCTCCGTCGGGTGGATGTCGTGCCTCAAGCACCAACACAGCACCTCCCTCATAACTCTCTCCTCCCATCTCCCCATTAACTCATTCACTGTCTCTGCTTCGCTCACCTCCAATACCGCCCTGACCGGCTCTGGTTCCATCTTTGGCTCCTTACGGTAGGGGGAGTTGGCTCAGGTCTGACTCCTGACTCTGCCACACTCTCCCTGTGCCCCCCCCAATAATTTTTGGGGGCTGCCTATCGGGCTTCCAGCCGCGCTGCCTCCTCATACCGGCGCCTCTCTGCTTTCGCTGCCTCCAGCTCTGCTTTGGGGCGGCGATATTCCCCTGGCTGTGCCCAGGGTCCTTCGCCGTCTAGAATCTCCTCCCAAGTCCACGAGTCCTGCGTTCTTTGCCGCTGCTGCTGCTGGCCGTTACCACGCTGCTTGGTCCATTGTAGGTGGGTTTTTCTGTCACGATCGTCGTAGTGAGGAGACCAAAGCGCAGCGTGGTGTGAATGCATACTTTAATGATTGACAAAAAAACACGAAGTACACTTAACAAAACAAACAAACTAACAAGACGAACGTGACTGCTATAGAAACACTGTGCTAACATGCAACATAACATAGACAATAACCCACCAACCACAATCCAAAACCGGCTAACTAAATATGGTTCCCAATCAGAGACAACGACAAACACCTGCCACTGATTGAGAACCATATCAGGCCAAAACACATAGAAATAGACAAACTAGACATACAACATAGAATGCCCACTCATATCACACCCTGACCAAACAAAACATAGAAACAAACAACGCAAATCATGGTCAGAGTGTGACAAGTGCTTATGACAAGGTTTGGCTTGGAAAGGTTTTTTCCACCTGGTCACATACAGCTGATGTGTTCATTGAAGTCCACAAACAAAAGGGAAAAGTGAGAGGAGGAGAGTGCGTAGAGGCTAGAATGAATACAATGTGGCTGCTATGAAAGTGACTGTTTATGCGTGATCAGGGGTGTATTCATTCCACCAAATGTTGAAAAACGTTTCTAAAACAGAAGCAAATGAAACACGGATAAAAAATACTGTTGGAATAATGATTACACCCTAGTTAAGCTAGACGCAGACAAGAGTGTGGAAGGCGGTATTGAATGTTTCACTGTATGTCCATGTGTCATTGTCATCTCAGCTTTCTCTCGACCTGCACACACCTATGTTCTAGACTTTAATTTGAAGGCCAGGTTGTAGCAACCTCATGATGGGTATAGGGGAAATGTGAGTATCATGTAGTAACCTAAACTTATCGATGTTACATTGAACTGGGTGAATGGAATATGAATGACAGTATCCTAAACCTATTGATGTTACATTGAACTGGGTGAATATGAATAACAGTAACCTAAACCTATCGATGTTACATTGAACTGGGTGAATATGAATGACAGTAACCTAAACCTATCGATGTTACATTGAACTGGGTGAATGGAATATGAATGACAGTAACCTAAACCTATCGATGTTACATTGAACTGGGTGAATGGAATATGAATGACAGTAACCTAAACCTATCGATGTTACATTGAACTGGGTGAATATGAATGACAGTAACCTAAACCTATCGATGTTACATTGAACTGGGTGAATGGAATATGAATGACAGTAACCTAAACCTATCGATGTTACATTGAACTGGGTGAATGGAATATGAATGACAGTAACCTAAACCTATCGATGTTACATTGAACTGGGTGAATGGAATATGAATGACAGTAACCTAAACCTATCGATGATACATTGAACTGGGTTAATGGAATATGAATGACAGTAACCTAAACCTATCGATGTTACATTGAACTGGGTGAATGGAATATGAATGACAGTAACCTAAACCTATCGATGTTACATTGAACTGGGTGAATGGAATATGAATGACAGTCATCCAACATGTTGTAATAGAAATAAGGCCATGCTGATACGAAAAAAATAATAAAATGTCCTCCATCACAAACGGCACTGACCGCCACTGATCTGCAGCTACAACGAGTCAGGGACAAGTACTAGGAGGATTCCTCAGATCATAAAATACATGTCAATGGAGCTGGAGGGGGTGGCTGCCATCTTACCGGCTCTTAACCAACCATGTTATTTTTTGTTTGTTTTTGCGTTGTTCATAACTTGTTTTGTACATAATGTGACTGCTACCATCTTACGACCGAAAAGAGCTTCTGGACATCAAAACTGCGATTGCTCACCTCAAAATGGACGAAGAGTTCTTCAATGAGTTGGACAGGAGGGATATACTACTACAGACACTCAACCAGGCCCAGATCTCCAATGAGTTGGACAGGAGGGATATACTACTACAGACACTCAACCAGGCCCAGATCCCCAATGAGTTGGACAGGAGGGATATACTACTACAGACACTCAAGCAGGCCCAGATCCCCAATGAGTTGGACAGGAGGGATATACTACTACAGACACTCAACCAGGCCCAGATCCCCAATGAGTTGGACAGGAGGGATATACTACTACAGACACTCAACCAGGCACAGATCCCCAATGAGTTGGACAGGAGGGATATACTACTACAGACACTCAAGCAGGCCCAGATCCCCAATGAGTTGGACAGGAGGGATATACTACTACAGACACTCAACCAGGCACAGATCCCCCGTGATTCACTGGAGAAGGAAACTGAGATTGTGGAAAAAGATCAACGTGCCTTGCGAGGATCAGGCAATGAGTGGCTAATCTTCCCTCGCCTTCCGTCCCGCTAGCTAATGTTCAATCGCTTGAAAATAAATGGGACAAGCTGAAAAGCACATACCAGCGGGACATTAACTGTAATATCTTATGTTTCACAGAGTCGTGACTGAACGACGACATTAAGAACATACAGCTAGCACTAAAACCTCACTCAATGAGCTGTATACCGCTGTACGCAAACAAGAAAAAGCTCACCCAGAGGCGGAGCTCTTAGTGGCCGGGGACTTTAATGCAGGGAAACTTAAATCAGATTTACTTCATTTCTATTAGCATGTTAAATGTCCAACCAGAGGGCAAAAAAAATTATAGATCACCTTTACTCCACACAGAGACGTGTACAATTTGGCTCTCCATTTGGTAAATCTGATTCCTGCTTACAAACAAAAAGTAAAGCAGGAAGCACCAGTTGTCAGATGAAGCAGATGCTAAACTACAGGACTGCTTTGCTAGCACATACTGGAATATGTTCCGGGATTCTTCCGATGGCATTGAGGAATACTTGTTGAGAACTAACTTGCCTACCTGGTTAAATAAAAAAATAAAAAATAAAAAAAAATACACCACATCAGTCACTTGCTTTATCAATAAGTGCATCGAGGACGTCATCCCCTCAGTGACTGCACGTACATAACCCAACCAGAAGCCATGGATTACAGGCAACATTCGCACTGAGCAAAAGAGTAGAGCTGCCGCTTTCAAGGAGCGGGACTCTAACCCAGAAGCTTATAAGAAATCCTACTATGCCCTCCAACGAACCATCAAACAGGCAAAGTGTTAATACAGGACTAAGACCGAATCATCAGGAAGTCATGGCTCTAGAACCTTCTGATAGGCTAATTGACATCATTTGAGTCAATTGGAGGTGTACCTGTGGCTGTATTTCAAGGCCTACCTTCAAACTCAGTGCCTCTCTGCTTGACATCATGGGGGGAGGGGGGGGATCAAAATAAATCAGCCAAGACCTCAAAAACAAAATTGTAGACCTCCACAAGTCTGGTTCATCCTTAGGAGCAATTTCCAAACACATGAAAGTACCACGTTCATCTGTACAAACAATAGTACGCAATTATAAACACCATGGGACCATGCAGCCTTCATACCGTTCAGGAAGGAGACGTGTTCTGTCTCCTAGAGATGAGCGTATTTTGGTGCGAAAAGTGGAAATCAATCACAGAACAACAGCAAAGGACCTTGTGAAGATGCTGGAGGAAACAGGTACAAAAGTATCTATATCCACAGTAAAACAAGTCCTATATCGACATAACCTGAAAGGCCGCTCAGCAAGGAAGAAGCCACTGCTCCAAAACCACCATAAAAAAGCCAGACTACGGTTTGCAACTGCACATGGGGACAAAGAATGTACTTTTTGGAGAAATGTCCTCTGGTCTGATGAAACAAAAATAGAGCCGTTTGGCCATAATGACTATCGCTATGTTTGGAGGAAAAAGGGGAGGCTTGCAAGCCTAGGAAAACCATCCCAACTGTGAAGCACAGGGGTGGCAGCATCATGTTGTGGGGGTGCTTTGCTGCAGGAGGGACTGGTGCACTTCACATAATAGATAGCTTCATGAGGAAGGTCAATTATGTGGCTATATTGAAGCAACATCTCAAGACAGTCAGGAAGTTTAAGTGTGGGTCTTCCAAATGGACAATGACCCCAAGCATACTTCCAAGTTGTGGCAAAATGGCTTAAGGTCAACAAAGTCAAGGTATTGGAGTGGGCATCACAAAGCCCTGACCTCAGTCCCATAGAAAATCTGTGGGCAGAACTGAAAAAGCGTGTGTGAGCATGGAGGCCTACAAACCTGACTCAGTTACACCAGCTCTGTCAGGAGGAATGGGTCAAAATTCACCCAACTTATTGTGGGAAGCTTGTGGAAGGCTACCTGAAACGTTTGACCCAAGTTAAACAATTTAAAGGCAATGCTACCAAATACTTATTGAGTGTATGTAAACTTCTGACCCACTGAGAATGTGATGAAAGAAATAAAAGCTGAAATAAATAATTCTCTACTATCATTCTGACATTTCACATTCTTAAAATAAAGTGGTGATCCTAACTGACCTAAACCAGGGAATTTTTACTAGGATTAAATGTCAGGAATTGTGAAAAACTGAGTTTAAATCCATTTGGCTAAAGTGTATGTAAACTTCCAACTTCAACTGTACATGCTCGCGTCGAGATGACTGATCACGCTCTCTGCAGCCGATGTGAGTAAGACCTTTAAACAGGTCAACATTAACAAGGCTGCAGGGCCAGACGGATTACTAGGACGTGTACTCCGAGCATGACCAACTGGCAAGCGTCTCCACTGACATTTTCAACCTGTCCCTGAGTCTGTAATATCTGCATATTTCAAATAGACCACCATAGTCCCTGTACCCAAGGAAGCAAAGGTAACCTGCCTACCAACACATAGCAGTCACATCTGTAGCCATGCAATGCAGCAACACCATTATCCCAGAAACCCTAGACCCACCCCAATTTGCATACCAAACATCCACAGATGATGCAACGTCCATTGCACCCCACACTGCCCTTTCCCACCTGGGCAAAAGGAACACCTATGTGAGAATGCTGTTCATTGACTACAGCTCAGTGTTCAACACCAAAGTGCCCTCAAAGCTCATCACTAAGCTAAGGACCCAGGGACTATACACCTCCCTTTGCAACTGGATCCTAGACTTCCTGACAGAACGCCCCAGGAGGTAAGGGTAGGTAACACATCAACCACGCTGATCCTCAAAACAGGGGCCCCTCAGGGGTGTGTGCTCAGTCCACCTCCTGTACTCCCTGTTCACTCATGACTGCCCGGTCAGGCACGACTCCAACACCATCATTAAGTTTGCTGATGACATCAGTGGTAGGCCTGAGCCCCGACAACGATGAGACAGCCTATAGGGAGGAGGCCAGAGACCTTACCGTGTGGTTGTTGTCCTTGCACCTCTCCCTCAATGTGATCAAGACATTGGAGATGATCGTTGACTACAGGAAAAGGACCGAGCACACCCCCATTCTCATTAACGGGGCTGTAGTTGAGAACTTGAAGTTCCTTGGGGTCCACACATTTTTTAAAACCTTTATTTAAAGGTTCTTATTTTCAATGATGGCATAGGAACAGTGGGTTAGCTGCCTTGTTCAGGGGCAGAACGACAGATTTTTACCTTGTCAACTCGGGGATTCGATCTTGCAACCTTTCGGTTACTAGGCCAACGCTCTAGCCACTAGGCTACCTGCCTCCCCAACAGCAACACACTAACATGGTCCAAACACACCAAGACAGTCGTGAAGAGTGCACGACAAAACCTATTCCCTCAGGAGACTGAAACGATTTGGCATTGGTCCTCAGAAGCAGCTGTAGAACCAACATCAAGAGCATCCTGATTGGTTGCATCCCTGCCTGGTATGGCAACTGCTCAGCCTCCGACAGCAAAGTTAGTGCGTACAGCCCAGTACATCACCAGGGCCAAGTTTCCTGGCATCCAGGACCTCAATACCAGACGATGTCGTTGAATTTTTTTGGGGGGCCGGTATTTTCTTAAAACTGCATTGTTGGTTAAGGGCTTGTAAGTAAGCATTTCCCTGTAAGGTCTACTACTGTTGTATTCGGCGCATGTGACAAAACATTTGATACAGGGACAGAGAACCAACCACCCAGAAACAACGGATAGAGCCTCGCTGAGTGCAAGCCTGTTCCTGCTTTAGCTAACTTGATGTCTGTCTTGTGGTCTTGCAAGACTGTAACGGTACTGAAAGTTAGGCACCAAGCCTAAAGGAGAATTCCTTGTCAAACAGAAATATAGCTATTTGTTTACCCGTCTTTCCTAGTGGACATGGGTTGGAAGGGTTGGGGTAGCCATGGTCCTCACTGAAGTATTTGGGGATGTTGTCCCCTGTC
The DNA here is from genome assembly GCF_045791955.1 of Oncorhynchus clarkii lewisi. Taxonomy (NCBI): domain Eukaryota; kingdom Metazoa; phylum Chordata; class Actinopteri; order Salmoniformes; family Salmonidae; genus Oncorhynchus; species Oncorhynchus clarkii. The sequence continues at coordinate 9,363,271 of NC_092154.1, forward strand.
AGCTCAGCTACGATGTTGGGGATGTTTCCATAGGGACCCAGGTGCTGCAGCCCCTCATGGGCTCCACCTAGTGGAAGAAACAGAACACGACAATAATATATTTTTTTTAGTCATGACAGGGCATGTTTACTACCATTCTTACATTTTATAGTGATGCTCCAGAACTTGTTGAATTTCAGCCAGTAGTTTTGAAAGTGCTGCTCACGAGCCAAATCAGATCCCCAGTTTTTTTTGTGTAGCCTGTCATCCAATTGTTGTACGACGTCAACCAATTCATATGATATGTTATAAATGTGTTGTGCTTATTAAGATCCAAGACTGCTGCTTTAACAATTTGATTGGCGCAAGTAAAATTGAAATCTATATCAGAATACAATACTAAGCCTAGATATGTTATTTGTGTACAGTGCATTCTTTAAGTACCCTGTCTCGGAGCTCTACGGTGTGTGCCTTCACTTTCTTAATTTTATGTAACTTTTATTAAACTAGATGAACTAGTTAAGAACAAATTCTAATTTTCAATGACGGCCTACACCGGCCAAACATGGATGACGTTTGGCTAATTGTGCGCTGCCCTATAGGACTCCCAATCACGGCCGGTTGTGATACAGCCTGGAATCTAACCAGGGTGTCTGTGGTGACTGTAGCGCCTTAGACCGCTGCGCCACTCGGGAGCCCATTTCTTGTCCAATCGAATTTACAACAGGTGGACTCCAATCAAGTTGTATAAACATCAAGGCTGATCAATGGAAACAGGATGCAGCTGAGCTCAATGTCAAGTCTCATAGCAAAGGGTCTGAATACCTTTGTAAAAACAAATCGAAAAGCCTGTTTTCACTTTGTCATTATGGGGTAGTGTGTAGACTGATGAGGGAAAAACAATATTTAATCCATTTTAGAATAAGGCTGTAAAGTTGCAAAATGTGGAGAAAGTCAAGGAGTCTGAATACTTTGCAAAATCACTGCACATGTCCCATCTCCAAACACAATCCCAAGTACAGAAATCCAAGGCCTGAAATGTAAATGTGATCTCCACACTGGGAACTATAACCATTGGCAAAACATTTTCCTCGCTCCGAGATGCATGCCCTCTCTCCCACAGAATATATCCCCTCAATACTCTCGAACATTTGGCAGGAGCTTTGGTATAATATAAAATAGCTTACTTGCCGGTCCACATCGATGTAGACCTGTTATTAAACTCCATTATGGCCATGTACAAAATGGAACCCTATACCCTATGAAGTGCACTACTTTTGACCAGGACCCATAACCCTATTCCCTATGAAGTGCACTACTTTTGACCAGGGCCCATAACACTATAAAGTGCACTACTTTTGACCAGGGCCCATAACCCTATTCCCTATGAAGTGCACAACTTTTGACTAGGGCCCAAAACCCTATTCCCTATGAAGTGCACTATTTTTGACCAGGGCACATAACTCTATACCCTATAAAGTGCACTACTTTTGACCAGGGCCCATAACACTATAAAGTGCACTACTTTTGACCAGGGCCCATAACCCTATTCCCTATGAAGTGCACTACTTTTGAACATATGGGATGTCGCTGAGTGATTTATCCAAGGCTATGAACTGGACACAAGACAGCTCTGTGGTGTAATTACTGGTAGGGAACATTTCAAAACAGATGTCATTTAATTTCACAATGGAAAATTGCCTGCAATAGAGTGGAGAGTATATTTCTTAGACATAACCCATGTGCCAAATCATGACATACCCCAGATACACACAGACTAGGCTTGTGGTCTTACACGTCATACTGTTTTATAGGTATAGTGTTTGATTACTAAACAAGTTGTCAAATACAATACAGTTACTGTACTTTTTGCTTCATTGACAACAAAAAAAAGAAGATTAACAAGCCTGAAATATACTTTAGGTCAAGCCAACTACTACAGCACTATGACTAAAACAGACAACTCCTTTAACTCAGATTATGGACCCCACCTTGGATACTCTGGGGACCCACGATGTTGGTGGCCTGGTGAGCGGGGTACTCGATCCTGTGCCGAGCGATGCCAAGCTGCTCCATGGCGCCGTGTAGGAGGCGTTGAATATCGGCCTCAGATACTTGGTCTGCCGTGCGGGGGCTACGGGCGGATGCCAGCCCCGCCATGCACACCAGAACGCCCAGCAACACGGTTCTACTCAACCTGACCGTCGAACCCATCTCTGTATGCAATAGGGAGATAAAAAATATATATATAACGTTGCTTATCAATCATGTATTTGGTAGAAAATGCAACTGAAAACGTCATTCTAATTATATTTCAGAAGGATGTCCACCTGACAGAAACCATCATTAACCCATATGTAAACAGTTGACTAACAGAAGCAGGTGCAAATAGACACTTTTGTTGTTCCTTCCCCCTGTAAGATAATAATATCACACACCATTCGGCCATAGGAATCGCTTTATGTCCAAATACTGCGGATAATCAAATTAATGTAGACATTGGCTTAACCTAGAACCATCCTAATAAATCCATTATTACGCAGGTACGCTAAGTGTTTTATTTGTAAATCATGTCTAGAACATAAATACATGTACTATATACATTGCAAAATGTTGCACGCGTAATCCTAATTAGCCATATAAATCTAAATCAACCTATATCTGGAATTAAGGCATACGTGCGTTTGCATCTTTTCAGTGAAAACAAAAATGTGCGCCATCGGGCAAATATGCTACAGAGGCCGCAACAGTCATACACATTCAGGATATACCAATAAACGACATTCAACAGATGCAATATTTTCAATCTCATTGGCTACTGTTACACATATCGAAAAGGCCTACACGATATTTATCTGACTTCACGATGTATCGTTTTCCTTACGGTGTATCCTGGATGCGGTGAGAAAGAGCTTGTGATGCTGACGGAGGATGCAGTCCTCGCTCCACGGATCATTACCTTGCTGGCTCTTACAGGCACAAAAACAATCCCTGGCTTCTCCGTGAATTTCTTTAAACGATGTCGATAATTTAGCGCATCAGGGTGGCGTTTTCGTGTTCTTTATAAATTAGTAGACAAACATGCAATAGCCTAAACTGTGGCTAAAATAGTCGTCAATTTTCATAAATTTGATTCCAAAGAAAAATCATTTTAAAAGGCCTATTTATTAAAAAAGTAAGTTTTACAGACATATTGGACAGGTGGGCTACAGGGAATATGTAAAGGGAAATCAATTAAATATGCAGTCAAAAAGGCTCCAAAGATATAACAGAATGTCTTTACAATAAAATATGACATTGATAAACCCCCATTTTTATATTTAATGCAAAAATCATAAAAACCACGACAACTGCCATATGGACCATTACATGTGATGAATAGAACTCTATCCAGAGCGGTATGTCTCCTGCTCTTCCAGGAGGGTTCGGTACAGCTTCCTGCTCTTCCATGGGGGTTCGGTACAGCTTCCTGCTCTTCCAGGGGGGTTCGGTACAGCTTCCTGATCTGCCAGAGGGGTTCGGTACAGCTTCCTGCTCTTCCAGGAGGGTTCGATACAGCTTCCTGCTCTTCCAGGGGGCTTCGGTACAGCTTCCTGCTCTTCCAGGAGGGTTCGGTACAGCTTCCTGCTCTTCCAGGGGGGGTCGGTACAGCTTCCTGCTCTTCCAGGAGGGTTCGGTACAGCTTCCTGCTCTTCCAGGGGGGTTCGGTACAGCTTCCTGCTCTGCCAGGGGGGTTCGGTACAGCTTCCTGCTCTTCCAGGGGGGTTCGGTACAGCTTCCTGCTCTTCCAGGGTGGTTCGGTACAGCTTTCCCCAGATCAGGAGACAGGCGGACACGTCACTCAGCCTTTTGGCTGAAAACCACCCAACGTTTCCCCGAATCCATTCTGAGAGAAGTAAAGAAAGTCAAAACGGTTAAGAGTTCACGGTTACAACTATCATAAGTGGGGCAGGACCCAATCATGCTCTGTTTTCCTTTGCTTTGTAGGAAAGAGAATAGCATAAAATAATACATTTTTGCCCTGTACTCTGCAGCACACCTGAGAAAAGGAAAGGAAGGCAGAGAGGAAACAATTACATGACCTTTGCAGGAACTGTATAGTACAGCAAGACATTTTGGATCAAAGCATCTGCTAAATTTATACGCATCTCAATCTGGGAAACGCATTTAAATATATTTCACAGCACAGAACATGAGTTCCAAAATAGAATGGTAACTTAGCTCCCAGTATGTAAGTATACTACAGCCTCTTCAAAGAGGTCAGGACCTTAATGGCACAGGCTCTGCTCTGAACACATTACCTGGCTCTGCTCTGAACACATTACCTGGCTCTGCTCTGAACACATTACCTGGCTCTGCTCTGAACACATTACCTGGCTCTGCTCTGAACACATTACCTGGCTCTGCTCTGAACACATTACCTGGCTCTGCTCTGAACACATTACCTGGCTCTGCTCTGAACACATTACCTGGCTCTGCTCTGAACACATTACCTGGCTCTGCTCTGAACACATTACCTGGCTCTGCTCTGAACACATTACCTGCGGGAGACCTTTGAGAGGAAATGGAAAACGTGTGAGGAAGGCACAGTTCTTGTCAGGCAGTAGGCAGGACAGCAGCTGGGTGGCCCGAGGTCCTCTCCTCCACAGTGAGCAGTAGCTGGGCCTTTAGCAGGGCAGAGTGGATGTCTAGGAGGGGGTGGGGGGTTATGGAAGCTCCAGACAGAACAGCTTCAGTAGGCTGGCCACATCACAAGGGAGAGCTGTGGATAGGCAGGCTTCCCAGTGGTCCAGCTTAGCCTGTGAAATAGATGTAGCAGACAACACAGGCTTGAGTTGGTCCGTGGATCAACCACCATGACTCAGTTCCATTACACAAGAGTCATTGAATGAATGAGTCTTCTGTATGGGCGCGTTTTGTTATGAGCATTTCTCTACACCCGCAATAACATCTGCTAAATGTGTATGTGACGAATAAAATGTCATTTGAAATTTGACTTGAACCTCCTACGCTCGGTTTGAACATCACCAAGCATTGCTTTCGGTACGGTTGTGGAATCATAAGGACCTTCTCTTTCATTTAAGTGTGAAATAATGGTCAAAACACAAAAAAATACCACTTCGTAGGGTTACTGTTTCCACACGGCCATATCGTCATGTTACACAGCACGTTTACGGAAGACAGAGGGACCGCCTGTGTTAATTTGCTATCCAGCATGCTCCCCACACCTGGGTATAATGGAAGAAGGCTGCCGGAAACATGGTGTCACTGAAAAAAATAAAAATAATGTAAAATAGACATTATACACTTTTATTTTTTTCATGTGATATGAAAGTAAAGGGCTTTATTTCTAGAATTGTATCGCAATTGAGAAACGAGTCCCATTTAGATGGAATATTTGGCTGTTTAAGGCTGCCAGAGCCAGTCTACCTCTGAAAATAACACGAGGTCCTTGGACCTTAAGGAGTAACGGACTCTGTAAGAGCACATCTTGGGCTACCATGACCCATGCATTTAACACCAGAGAACCTATGGTTAACTCACACCACTTGCGATCCTCAGACGAACAACAGAGCCTGATTTTTCTGAACAGGCCATCAGTACCAGCATGTTGCAGTTGTTCACAAGAATCCACATTGAAAGGGATATGAATCATTTGTCACTTACTTAAAAAAAAAAAAACATATATTGGAGGTCTATTGAAAAAGTTACTTAAATTGAAACGTGTGTGTTCTTATCAGGGTAGCAGCCCATACTCAGCTATGTAACGTAAACTCACCCCATTCCGTAGAAATGTGCGTAACCGCGACATTCAAACGATGCTACAAAGAAAACTAATGGGACTGTAGCGACTGTGTTGACGTCAAAATCGGGGGTGTGAACTAGAGTTCTATTCAAGCATTGATTGACATGGTAATGGCTCTATAGTATTGGAGAAAAGTAAAAAAAACTGACCCTCCGTTACATCTTGACGTGCCATGTCGTAACGTACAGCACGCATAAATAAACTATTTCTGTCTTACAATCTCTCTCCACCAGGTGTAGCACTTCTATCATCCTTTAAAAACAAGAAATTGACAGTGACTGGGGTAAGGGGGAATACCTAGTCATTTTTTGCGTCATCACTGCATGCGATCATCATTCTCAAAGCATCATTCTCAAAGCCGCTGTTTACTTCTAAGATCACTTTAGCACCGCCCTAAAAACCCGATTCAAACTCGACACAAACCTTCAAGTAGGTAAATAATGACACATTATATAAACTCTTTATAGTGTTTGATTTACATTTTAGAGGCGATAAGGTGATAAGTTGGACAGATCGAGTGAAAAAAAGCAATTTTCCCACACAACATCTCTCCTTCTCACTATCACGCATTAGTTTCGCTTCCCCACCCGCCATTTTTAAAAAGAACCGACGGGGCTCATTGCCTGCTTGAATTATGCATAAACGGGCAGCGTTTAGGTCATGTAATTGATTCTGTTGGAAAGGGGAGAAATTGTGCTTTACAATGGTATTGACATTACAGTTGATCTGGAAGTATTACGTTTTTGGGGCGCTAAAATAAGGGCAATTGTACGAACCAAGGCGATGTATGAGTTTACGTTAGCACTGTGGTAAACTCTCCAGCGTCACTCTAAACACCCGTGTTTCACCAGTAACTCCTCTCGCTTTCTTCCGACAGTTTTTCAGCTTTTATCCCATGAACCACACGAAGACGTTGCAAAACATAGAGCCAAACCACTTCACTATGCCTATCTGAAATCTTAACATTTCTGTAACTTTTTTTGCAGGTGGAAACGAAGCAATCTTCCTAAATGTCATTGACCAGTAACTGCCAGGCATACTATTTTAACACGATTGCGGACGATTCTGAAAAGTCGCTAGTTGTTCTTGCTAATTAATTATTGCTATCAGAATCACTTGTGGCACTTTGAAAACACACCATTCAATTAAGTGCCTCTCTGGCAGATGTAATACATTCATCAGACTGAGGGTGGCGTTGTAGTATCATATTCAAACATGTAGTTCCGTCAAATACAAGTCAACCTGGGCCTATTTTCCCAGAAGCATCTTAAGGCGAAGTTAATCTTAGAACCAATTTATCCTTAAGATGTTTTTTTGGGAAACCGGCCCCCGACTATAATTTCAGATGAGGTAAACTGGCTAAATGAAGGGTACTGCTTGTCAGAGGATTGATGAAAAGGGCAAGGATGTTCTGGGATGCAGAAGGTTGTGGCCTAACTTTCAGCAATGGGTCATGGTGGGTTTCTTTTCTAGGGTTGGAATCGTTGAAACCCATGGGCACACTGTTACTGTCATCTTGTTTCGGTAGCAATGCTTATGATTCCTCGTGTGGTTGATTATTTACAACAGTTCGTTTTACTTAGGCTTTGTTTACAAAGGCAGCCCAATTGTTGGCAAAAGAGCTGATCTGATTGGTCAAAAGACCAATGGGGGGGAGGGGGGGGGGCGTAGTCTGAGTAGGGGGGCCTGTGTAAACGCAGCCTCACATGCTGACCAGACTGGACACGTCGCGTGTGCGAGCGTCGCAAAATAAATGTAGAAATCCATGTTATTCAATTATTGCACCCACACTGCTCGCGCGCCAACGAGCGTCCTCGACGCCAAGGGCTAAAATAGAACTCATTCCTATTTATGACGCAGAACGCGCTGACGTGCCATCTCCTCATTGGTTATACCCACGTGGGTGATTGAAAGACGAACTTTGTTGCCGGTTGTCGTGGTAATACAATTAAAGTTTAGATGCTATCACCATAAGTTCAAAGATGAAAAAGCCTGGGAGGAGAGATGACTAGAAACGATTCAGTTGGCCGTTTTATGTGTGGATTAATTGTAGAGAGTAGAGGACCTTGTGCATTTCAGGTAAAATAACTCAATGTTTATATCCCAGGACAAATTAGCTAGCAACAGCAAGCTAGCTAAATAGGACAAGTTAACGTTAGCTAACCGGAAGGTTACAAGTTCAAATCCCCGAGCTGACAAGGTACAAATCTGTCGTTCTGCCCCTGAACAGGCAGTTAGACCCACTGTTCCTAGGCCGTCATTGAAAATAAGAATTTGTTCTTAACTGACTTGCCTAGTTAAATAAAGGTAAAAAAAAAAAAATGATAAGTGCAAGCCAACTAGCTAAATTGCCATACATGTTTAATGCTTTTCGACCTGTCCCGAAATGAATGTCATTGGTTCAGAGTTTGTTTTGATATTTTAACCTGCCTGTTGTGATCGCATTTGGGGTGTGGGGGGGGGGCAAAATAAATAAATGTATGCACGATAGCGCACGAGCGCAGCCAGTTTGGGTTCCGTGTCAGGGCCCAGATAGTCTAATTATAATGAAGATCAGACACTATTTTATGTATTCTGAATGTGTTTCCTCAAACCGAACAGACATCCAACAACAAAGTAACTTAATGCTTATTGTTACAAGCAACTATTTTATTACAACAGAACATGTATATACAGTCAACGGTACAACAGAAGGAGGGTGAATGTGTATGGAGGAGGTGTGGGTAGATGGGATGTTTTAGAAGCACTTCCTGTGGACGATGGAAGGACCGGCCTCGTCATACTCCTGTTTACTGATCCACATCTGCTGGAAGGTGGAGAGGAGAGGAGGTGGAGAGGAGAGGAGAGGGAGAGGAGGTGTGGGTAGATGGGATGTTTTAGAAGCACTTCCTGTGGACGATGGAAGGGCCGGCCTCGTCGTACTCCTGTTTACTGATCCACATCTGCTGGAAGGTGGAGAGAGAGGCCAGGATGGAGCCGCCGATCCACACAGAGTACTTACGCTCGGGGGGAGCGATGATCTAGAGGAGGTGGAGAGGAAGAGGGAGAGGGAGAGGAGAGATGTGGAGGGTTGGTTAAGATCTCAGAGGCTAAGATCCTTTGCTGCTCAGTGCACAAGTGTTGCTGATTTAAATCAAAGCTGTGGATATACAGAGTTAGCCATTCTAGTCAAAATGGCAATTTAGCATGTTATTGTAGTGAAGTGTATGGAGAGGGTTGGTTAAGAACTCTTATGTACTCTAGCACAGTGGACAGACAGTGTTGCTGATTTGAACCAGTGTTGTGTGTGTACAGTATTAGGCAAACATGGTTTGTTATTTAAAGTAAAGGATAGTTGGCTGAACATGGAGGATAGTGGGGCAACTCCTGTAAACCTACAGCCTATCCACGGCTCCGACACTGTTGGAAATAGTCAATGTTCCAATGTCCATACTACCATACCACATAGAATACACTCCCAAGACATGGCTTCATTCAGTAGTACACTAGTGTGAACATCAGGGTTGGGGTCAATTCCATTTCAATTCAGAAAGTACACCAAATTCCAATATCAAATCCAAATTTTCCGAAGTGAAAAGCATAGGAGAGAATTGAAATGGAATTGACTTATTGGAACTTAGTTCCTCCTGTGTTGCCCCACCTTGATCTTCATAGTGCTGGGGGCCAGAGCGGTGATCTCCTTCTGCATACGGTCAGCAATACCAGGGTACATGGTGGTACCTCCGGACAGGACGTTGTTGGCATACAGGTCCTTACGAATGTCAATGTCACACTTCATGATGCTGTTGTAGGCGGTCTCATGGATACCAGCAGACTCCATACCTGAGCAGGTGAGATGAGAAGAGACACTTGGTGAGCAACGACACCTCCACAGACAGGATGTAGGTGACCTACATGAGTTAGACATGTAAGGAATAGATAAATTATGCTTACATTAAATGGCTGTGTGTGGAATCTAACAGTAACAGAATGGCAATGTCCATTGGACACTAGAGGACAGTGTTGTGACATGTATGGAAGGGAGGGCCTAGTGTCTGCAAGTTTTTGGTCTTTCCTTTTCCTTACTAATTAGACCTTAATTTATCAATCAAATACAAAGGGAGGATTGAAAACCTGCAGACACTTCCCTCCGTGGAATGAGTTTGACACATGATGTATGGCAACAGAGTCAAATGTGAAGTAAGTGTGTGGAGAGATACATGGTAAGGTGAACATGGTCTACTGTAGAGGAACCAGAGAGACAGAGAGAATTTGAAAACAAATCCAAATTTGGAAAAACTCCCACAGTGTGCAATCACAGCAGCAAGATTTGTTGCCTGTTGCCACAAGAAAAGGGCACCCAGTGACGAACAAACAGCATTGTAAATACAAACCATATTTATGTTTATTTATTTCCCCTTTTGTACTTAACTATTTGCACATCATTACAACACTGTATATAGACATAATATGACATTTGAAATGTCTTTTATTTTGGAACTTTTGTATGTGTATTTTACTGTTTACTGTTAATTTCTTATTGTTTATTTCACTTTTGTTTATTATCTATTTCACTTACTTTGGCAATGTAAACATATGTTTCCCATGCCAATAAAGCCCCTTAAAGTACATCGAAATTGAATTGAATTGAGAGAGAGTGAGAGATAGATATACGTACCAATGAAGGAAGGCTGGAAGAGGGTCTCTGGGCAACGGAAACGCTCGTTGCCGATGGTGATGACCTGACCGTCAGGCAGCTCATAGCTCTTCTCCAGAGAGGAGGAGGAGGCAGCGGTGGCCATCTCATTCTCAAAGTCCAGGGCCACGTAGCACAGCTTCTCCTTGATGTCACGCACGATCTCACGCTCGGCTGTAGTGGGGAGATTCAGAGTGTTGTTGAATCAAGCCCAACATTAGACGCTACATAGAGCCTCAAAGACGCTACATAGAGCCTCAGAGACGCTACATAGAGCCTCAGACGCTACATAGAGCCTCAAAGACGCTACATAGAGCCTCAGACGCTACATAGAGCCTCAAAGACGCTACATAGAGCCTCAAAGACGCTACATAGAGCCTCAAAGACGCTACATAGAGCCTCAAAGACGCTACATAGAGCCTCAAAGACGCTACATGGAGCCTCAGACGCTACATAGAGCCTCAAAGACGCTACATAGAGCCTCAGACCCTACATAGAGCCTCAAAGACGCTACATAGAGCCTCAGACGCTACATAGAGCCTCAAAGACGCTACATAGAGCCTCAAAGACGCTACATAGAGCCTCAGACGCTACATAGAGCCTCAAAGACGCTACATAGAGCCTCAAAGACGCTACATAGAGCCTCAAAGACGCTACATAGAGCCTCAAAGACGCTACATAGAGCCTCAAAGACTTCTGAAGGTAATTGATTGCACCAGATCTTATTTAGTGGCTTCATAGCAAAGGAGGTGAATGCATATGCACCACTTTTCCATTTTTAAAATAAGTACTTTTTTAATTTCACCAATTTGGACTATTTTGTGTATGTCCATTACATTAAATCCAAATAAAATCAATTTAAATTACAGGTTGTAATGCAACAAAATAGGAAAAACGCCAAGCGGGATGAATACTCTTACCACGGCTAAGGGCTGTTCTTAGACACGACGCTATGCAGAGTGCCTGGATACAGCCCTTAGCCGTGGTATATAGGCCATATACCACAAGTCCATGAGGTGCCTTATTGTTATTATAAACTAGTTACCAACGTAATTAGGGCAGTAAAAATAAATGTTTTGTCATACCTGTGGTATACGGTCTGATATACCATGGCAGCCAATCAGCATTCAGTGCTCGAACCACCCAGTTTATAATAAATAACATATCATAGATAGGCTTATCTTTATGTTGGTTGAATCCTAGTATACTAAACATATCATAGATAGGTTTATACTATCTTACCAAGATCATGTTCTCTCAACTTGTCTCTGTATAATGTGAAACTAATCCTGTCTATAGAAATCTTGGTTCTTGGTGGCCATCTTACCGGTGGTCACGAAGGAGTAGCCACGCTCAGTCAGGATCTTCATCAGGTAGTCAGTGAGGTCTCGACCGGCCAGATCCAGACGCATGATGGCATGGGGCAGAGCATAACCCTCATAGATGGGGACATTGTGAGTCACACCATCACCAGAGTCCAGCACAATACCTGAGGAGAGGATGGATCATCAGCTGAGGATGGAGGTAGACACAGACCTGCTTCTTTTCACGTATAGCTTGTGGTTGGATGTCTTGTGAGACTGCAGTGGATCACTACCCTTAAAGTGGATCACTACCCTTAAAGTGGATCACTACCCTTAAAGTATCTATATCAGGCCTGGGCAACTCCAGTCTATTGGGGGCCTGATTGGTGTCACAGTTTTGCCCCAATCCCAGCTAACACACCTGACACCAATAATTAACTAATCATGATCTTCAGTTTAGAATGCAATTAGTTTAAATCAGCTGTGTTTGTGAGGGATGGTGGAAAAGTGTGACACCAATTAGGCACCTGAGGACTGGAGTTGCCCAGACCTGGACTAAAGGATATTATGTGAGTAATGTAAACAGCACTTATTAATGTCAAACCATGTCGTCATAGGAGTAGAAAATATTGTGTCTGTAGCATTATACCAAGTGTTTGTGTATATGGTATTGTATCTATTGTGTATATGGTATTGTGGTATGGTATTTATTGTGTATATGGTATTGTGGTATGGTATCTATTGTGTATATGGTATTGTATCTATTGTGTATATGGTATTGTGGTATGGTATCTATTGTGCATATGGTATTGTATATATGGTATTGTGGTATGGTATCTATTGTGTATATGGTATTGTGGTATGGTATTGATTGTGTATATGGTATTGTGGTATGGTATTTATTGTGTATATGGTATTGTGGTATGGTATTTATTGTGTATATGGTATTGTGGTATGGTATCTATTGTGTATATGGTATTGTGGTATTGTATCTATTGTGTATAATGTAGTGTGGTATGGTATCTATTGTGTATATGGTATTGTGGTATGGTATTTGTGTATATGGTATTGTGGTATGGTATCTATTGTGTATAATGTATTGTGGTATGGTATCTATTGTGTATAATGTAGTGTGGTATGGTATCTATTGTGTATATGGTATTGTGGTTTGGTATCTATTGTGTATATGGTATTGTGGTATGGTATCTATTGTGTATAATGTATTGTGGTATGGTATCTATTGTGTATAATGTATTGTGGTATGGTATTTATTATGTATATGGTATTGTGGTATCTATTGTGTATATGGTATTGTAGTATGGTATCTACTGTGGTATTGTAGTATGCAATATGATTGTCGGAAGTCCTGTGGAAACTCACCGGTGGTACGACCGGAGGCGTAGAGGGACAGCACGGCCTGGATGGCCACGTACATGGCGGGGACGTTGAAGGTCTCAAACATGATCTGGGTCATCTTCTCCCTGTTGGCCTTGGGGTTGAGGGGGGCCTCAGTGAGCAGGGTGGGGTGCTCCTCAGGGGCCACGCGCAGCTCGTTGTAGAAGGTGTGGTGCCAGATCTGATGGAAGAAGGAGGAGTGAGATGGTCAGAGAAGTTCTACGAGAACAGAACGCAGTGTGAGATAGAGAAAGATGTAGCTGTCCCGTTGAAGTCACGTTGTTTTGCATAATGTAACCATGACATATTAATGACGGATGTGTTACGTTTCATAAGTCTATTTGCATCATATTGGATAGTTTCCCAAGTGTCATTAGCTTCTTGTCTCTAAGTATATGTGTATCTTGAGACATGAAGTTCTGCTTTTAATCATCTTACAAAATCATTCACAAGTGTCTAATATCACTAGTGGCGTCTCTGGGTCCCACCTTCTCCATGTCGTCCCAGTTGGTGATGATGCCGTGCTCGATGGGGTACTTCAGAGTCAGGATACCTCTCTTGCTCTGAGCCTCGTCTCCCACATAGCTGTCCTTCTGTCCCATACCCACCATCACGCCCTGTGTAGAGATCAAACACGGGTCAGGAGAGTTCGCCGTACGCACAACACATGAATTTAATTTTACGCGAGTCTCATTGCCAACTCAACGCTACAAACGTAAACTACACTACATAATCTGTATATAGCCTATGATCTTTGACGTCATGACATAAGTAAACAAACAAATCAGTTAGTAACGGCCAACGGCTATCCGTTTTTTACCTGGTGACGGGGACGTCCAACGATTGATGGGAACACAGCGCGGGGAGCATCATCACCGGCGAACCCAGCCTTGACCAGGCCAGAGCCGTTGTCGCACACGAGGGCGGTAGTCTCCTCGTCGTCACACATGATTGGTCTTGTTTCAGATGGCCTTCTGTTAGAAGGAGAGACACAGTGGTAAGAGCTCTGTCTGAGCACATTAACACTGATGTACATAGATACAGTATTTACCCCTAGATTTTCTATATATACACACAAAACACCATGTACATTAGCTTATCACTGGACGTGAGGCTGCCACTGCATTAACAGCTACATTTACAACTATTGGGTAGTGATCCACTTTAAGGGTAGTGATCCACTTTAAGGGTAGTGATCCACTTTAAGGGTAGTGATCCACTGCAGTCTCACAAGACATCCAACCACAAGCTATACGTGAAAAGAAGCAGGTCTGTGTCTACCTCCATCCTCAGCTGATGATCCATCCTCTCCTTAGGTATTGTGCTGAAGGCCAGTTTTATTGCTTCTTTGATCAGAACGACAGTTTTCAGCTGTGCTAACATAATTGCAAAAGGGTTTTCTAATGATCAATTCGCCTTTTAAAATGATAAACTTGTATTAGCTAACACAACGTGCCATTGGAAGACAGGAGTGATGGTTGCTGATAATGGGCCTCTGTACACCTATGCAGATATTCCTTTTACTGAGGAGTGGCTTTTGTCTGGCGACTCAAACATAAAGGTCTGATTGGTGGAGTGCTACAGAGATGGTTGTCCTTCTGGAAGGTTCTCCCATCTCCACAGAGGAACTCTAGAGCTCTGTCAGAGTGACCATCGGGTTCTTGGTCACTTCCCTGACCAAGGCCCTTCTTCCCCCGATTGCTCAGTTTGGCCTGGCGACCAGCTCTAGCAAGAGTCTTGGTGGTTCCAAACTTCTTCCATTTAAGAATCACGGAGGCCACTGTGTTGTTGGGGACCTTCAATGCTGCAGAAGTGTTTTCGTACCCTTCCCCAGATCTGTGCCTCCACACAATCCTCTCGGAGCTCTACGGACAATTCCTTTGACCTCATGGCTTGGTTTTTGCTCCGACATGCACTGTCAAGTGTGGGACCTTATATAGACAGGTGTGTGCCTTTCCAAATCATGTCCAATCAATTGAATTTACCACAGGTGGACTGCAATCAAGATGTAGAAACATCCCAAGGATGATCAATGGAAACTGGATGCACCTGAGCTCAAATTCGAGTCTCATAGCAAAGGGTCTGAATACTTATGTAAATAAGGTATTACATTTTTTTATACATTTGCAAAACTGTGTTTTCGCTTTTTCATTCTGGTGTATTGTGTGTGTAGATTGCTGAGAAAAAAAAGATATTGAATCAGTTTTAAAATAAGATTGTAACGTAAAACAAAATGTGGAGAAAGTCAAGGGGTCTGAACACTTTCCGAAGGCACCGTACAGTACATTTAGGAATCAGTTACGTTAAAGACATCCTCCAAGGAGGTGACTGGTGAATTAATATGTTATCATTATTGTCTGATATAATGCTTAATGCCATGATATTTTTTTATTTTTTATGTTGTCAGTATTTTAATAGTGCAAATAAATTCAAATGTTCCTAGAAATAACTTTTCAAAAGCGTTATTGAAATAACCTAGTACTCTTACTGACCACTGATAACCTATCTTCTCCCTCTTTGTCAGAGCTGCCCTTTAAAGCCAAACAGGGACATAGTAGAGCCCCCCCCCCCACACACACACACACACTACTGTCTCTATTCTTAACCATGGCCCTTGTCATTCCAAACAACGGCCACACGGAACACTACCTCCTCCCCCGTCTCCTCATCCTCCTCAATCCTCCCCTATCTCTAACAGAGCCTTGTCACAGCTGAAGTAACTTGTCTGTTGACAATTAACAGTGGTGGCCAAGTAACTGTTGGCACAATAGTACCTCCTGTATGCTTTGTAGGGGAGCTGGAGAGCATGTGTTACTGTCCCTCTAATCCTCCACCCAACCTCCTCTTAATCTATCCCTCCATACTCCTGTTACTGTCCAGCTATCCCTCCCTGCTTCCCTCTATCTATCCCTCCATACTCCTGTTACTGTCCAGCTATCCCTCCCTGCTTCCCTCTATCTATCCCTCCCTACCCCTTTTACTGTCCCTCTCCATCCCTCTCTTCAGCCAGGCTTGGCCTGGCAGCTCTCTTCAGAGCATGTATTTCTGTCCCTCCAGTCCACCTTTCCATTACATCCCCCTCTCCCTCTCTCCCTCTCTCCCTCCATTCCTCAATCCATTATCCTCTTTCTGTATCTTTTCATCGCTTCATCCCTCCATGCCAACCAGCCAGCCAACCAGCCAGCCAAAGGTCTGCCAACACTGGCATGACACCTCCCTTCATTAGTAGACCTGTCCAGTGGTCAGAGGCCTGGCGCTCCACAGCGGGCGATCTGTTCCTCTGTCTGACCCCCTGGTCAATCCACCAGATCATTGATCACTGATCACCAGATCACTCTTCACACGTGTTGCCACCAGCACGGCCTGTCAATCAATGACAACAAGCCTGGCTGCTGCAGACTGCTGAACTACATGTACTGTCTTCCTGTCTCCCCATTCAGCTCCTTTCAGCTCTCTTTCTTTCTCCACCCTTTATTCCTTCTCTCAACAACCTCAAAACATCGTTCTCTCAGCAGCCAATTAGAAGTAGACAGACATCCGTTGTAGGCATTAACTCTACATGTGGTGATGCGCTGTCTCGTTCAACCGCAGCAGCAGCTCCCGGCAGTTAAACCAAACATCCTTCTTCCCTTTCCAAAGCCACAACAACACAGCGGCACCATGCTTCCCAAGAGTAGCTCACAAAAGTGTGAATCCTTCATAACACCACCAAGTCATGTAGTCCTCCTCCTCTCCCCTCTCTCTGTCGTCTGTCTGAAGTAGTCGTAGTCCACTAGAGAAACAGTGTTATAGACAGTACTGAGTCCAGTAGAGAAACAGTGTTATAGACAATACTGAGTCCAGTGGAGAAACAGTGTTATAGACAGTACTGAGTCCAGTAGAGAAACAGTGTTATAGACAGTACTGAGTCCAGTGGAGAAACAGTGTTATAGACAGTACTGAGTCCACTAGAGAAACAGTGTTATAGACAGTACTGAGTCCAGTAGAGAAACAGTGTTATAGACAGTACTGAGTCCAGTAGAGAAACAGTGTTATAGACAGTACTGAGTCCAGTAGAGAAACAGTGTTATAGACAGTACTGAGTCCAGTAGAGAAACAGTGTTATAGACAGTACTGAGTCCAGTAGAGAAACAGTGTTATAGACAGTACTGAGTCCACTAGAGAAACAGTGATACAGGGCAGTAGTGGAACATGAACAAAGCAAAAGAAGCCACTCACCAAGTTGTACGCCAAGACTGGAGTTTCCACTGGGACAAAGGATGAGGGTGAAAGGTGTCCCTTAAATACCTCCCTTTGTCCCGGGGCCGGTGGCCGGGGGCCTGGGGCCGGTGGGCGGGGGTCTGGGGCCTGTGGGCGGGGGCCTGGGGCCTGTGGGCGGGGGCCTGGGGCCTGTGTGCGGGGGTCTGGGACCTGTGGGCGGGGGCCTGGGGCCTGTGGGCGGGGGCCTGGGGCCGGTGGCCGGGGGCCTGGGGCCGGTGGCCGGGGGCCTGTGGGCAGGACCAGGAGTTCATAGAAGCCCAAATAAGAGCTGCTAGATAACGGTTCACTAGAAAGTATATCCTGTGTCACTCAGGGCCTTCTTTGTGATGGGACGCCATCTAAAACGGAGTGTTGTTACCTAGGAGACGGAGGGATCTAGTCCCGCCCCTGACTGGCTGGCTGGTACAAAAATAAGAATTGATTGGCAGAGTGAACTGAAAGGGATTATTTCTAGATTTGTTTCCATTACAGTGTTACGGTTGATTATAGTTGTGTCATGATGAAGTAGGTGTTAACAGACTGACTTTTGAAGACCTGTGATTGGCTCAGACCATTCGTGACCGTATTCAGATACATTAAAACTGTCAAGGAATTTCTGGCCCTTCCTATTGGAGGAGCGAAAATAATTTACTGCTGTATCAGATTTGACCCTGTTTGTTATTGTGTTATAAAGGAGAGAAAATGAAGTGAAAAGAATGGAGGACACACAATTAATCTCCATGTTTTACATAATTTGCATATTCATTTGCTTATCGACAATGATTATAAATGACTAAAGCATACATTGAGAGTGTTATTTATATTTTGTATATGAATGTATGTCTCAAATAGCCTACAAGTGTTGTCACTGAATGTAACAGAAGCTTGTTTATCTGTCAGGTCTGTTATCATGTTGATGAATGGATGATTTTTCCCCCTCTCCCACACCTTTTGGCTGATAACAGACAACCAAGCCATTATTTATTCACGTCAATCATGACTGACTCCTTACTGGCTGTCATCTCATCCCAACACAGAGTGAAATATTGAAGTCACAACTTAACACAGACACTGTATTTTATTTACATACCAAAACTGAAACTTGAAGCTTGAAATCTCAGCTCCATTCACTGAAACTGTCCTCCTATCCATGACAGAGATACAGTCGCGTTATAATGACTAAGCTCAGATATGGGGTGTCTGTCAGAGAGGGTAGATGGCGTGGGGGTGTCTATCAAAGAGGGTAGATGGCGTGGGGGTGTCTATCAAAGAGGGTAGATGGCGTGGGGGTGTAACTTTAGACCTCCTTGGGGGTCTGCAGATAGGGCCTGTGGTGGGATAGCGTCTGTGGTGGGATAGTGTCTGTGGTGGGATAGCGTCTGTGGTGGGATTGTGTATGTGGTGGGATACTGCCTGTGTATATTTGCCAGCTAAGAGCTGTTGTGGAATGTTTGAGAGTGAGGACCCAAAAATATGCCAGACAGCTGAGAGGGAGGGGGAAAAGGGGGGTTAGAAGTTAAAGGGGGGGAGGAAGTGAAAGAGAGAGCGAGACACCCAGAGAGAGAGAGGAGTGAGGGGGTTGGAAGCCAAGCGAGAGGAGAGAGGAGGGGGGATAACAATCAGTGTCCAGAGTCCAGACCCTCCTCTCTCTCCGTCCGCTTGGCTCAACGTGTCTTGGGGCCAGCCTGTGGCAGCAGCCGGGTGGTAGCCTCTTTCCGATTGGCTCCTCTCTCTCCTTTTAGGGGCATGCTGGGTAACAGGTGTCGGCAGCTGCACGTTGTGGTGGCTTCCGGAAGTAACGTACTCTGCCCCAGCTCCTTATTAGTCACCTCCCTCCATCCCCCCATACACTCTGGTTTTGTATCTTATCAGGAGACAGAGAGGGTTTTTTCAGAATAGAATCTTGGGCCGGTAAGGTCCAATAGGAATGCGAGGACCCCCCCCACCGTCACCATTTTGGACTGCGGTATTCCATTTGTAGCTGCTGTAGTGTGTGTGTTGGGATGTTGATGTACCCAAAGGGAGTATCTGTAGCCAACCTACTTTAATATGTCTATTCTCAGAATTCACACAAGAAGATAACTGTTTAAAACCAAGGCTTCCTACAACTCTTCTTGTACCTACCTATGTTGGAGACTAATAGCTAGGTTGAATACATATTGAGAAATCTCCTGGTGAATCTCTTCACACAACAACACTACTTCACAACTCTCATTGTTGGAGTCTCTCTTAAGTACAATAGGGTCACATTGTTTTAGAAATGTATCATGACAGTATACATACCTACACCTGTCTAGTCATCTGAATGGGAGAGATGTGAGATGGATAGAAGAATGGCGAGGTGTTGTGTGTTACACTGTGTCCCGTTTCAGACAGTGAATCAACACTATGAGGTATTAGCTTGACCGAGTTCAATCTTGATTATGCGAGAGCATTTCTCTTGTTGCGTCTTAAATGGGACCATGCTCCCTATGTAGTGTATTACATTGGACCAGAGCCTTAGACCCTATTTCCCTAAGACCGTATGGCCCTGGTCCAAAGTAATGCACTCTAGTGAATAGAGTGGCATTGGGATGCAACCACAGTGTAGTCTCACTGGATACCTTGCTGAGGAGAGGCTAGGGGGCTATATTTACTAGATACTGTGCTGAGGAGAGGCTAGGGGGCTATATTTAATAGATAACGTGCTGAGGAGAGGATAGGGGCATATTTACTAGATACTGTGCTGAGGAGAGGCTAGGGGGCTATATTTACTAGATACTGTGCTGAGGAGAGGATAGGGGGCATATTTACTAAATACCGTGCTGAGGAAAGGCTAGGGGGCTATATTTACTAGATACCGTGCTGAGGAGAGGCTAGGGGGCTATATTTACTAGATACTGTGCTGAGGAGAGGCTAGGGGGCTATATTTACTAGATACTGTGCTGAGGAGAGGATAGGGGCATATTTACTAGATACTGTGCTGAGGAGAGGCTAGGGGGCTATATTTACTAGATACTGTGCTGAGGAGAGGTTAGGGGGCTATATTTACTAGATACTGTGCTGAGGAGAGGCTAGGGGCTATATTTACTAGATACTGTGCTGAGGAGAGGCTAGGGGCTATATTTACTGGATCCCGTGCTGAGGAGAGGATAGGGGGCTATATTTACTGGATCCCGTGCTGAGGAGAGGCTAGGGGGATAAATGTACTAGATACCGTGCTGTGGAGAGGCTAAGGGGCTATATTTATTATGGGTTATCACAGCAGTAAGTAGAGAGCCTGTGAACACAACCCTTCAGGATTCCCTGTAGTTGTACTGTAGTCTGGATCTTAATGAGGGAGGAGGAACCATGTAGATGAAGAACAACAGATTGTAGGCAGGGTAGAGGGAGGATCTGAACAACAGATCACTGTCTGTAGGGAGGGTAGAGGGAGGATCTGAACAACAGATAGGGTCAACGGTTTCTGTTTAAAGTCTAAGAACAAATACAAAAAAACACAATTATAATTTACTTTTGAGAATAAAAACTACATGAATCACCATAAGTTTGTTTCCTGTGAAATGTGAAGGGTATTCACCAAAGGATGGCAATAGTGAAAATATGTCTCTGATTCATTCAGCCTTTATGTTCCTCAAAAGTTCCAGCGCTGACATCCATGTTGAATCCTTCCATGACAGACACAGAGGAGACATATCAGACATTCAACAACATGAATTAGACCCTATACATAGCCAAACTACTTTATTTTTTACATTTATCATAAATGCATAAAACATTGCATTCTGAGCTAGCAGATAACAGATAAACAACAAAGGAATGATACACAATGAATACCACTCCAAGAATGAGGACCACTCCAAGAATGAGGACCACTCCAATAATGAGGACCACTCCAAGAATGAGGACCACTCCAATAATGAGGACCACTCCAAGAATGAGGACCACTCCAAGAATGAGGACCACTCCAATAATGAGGACCACTCCAAGAATGAGGACCACTCCAAGAATGAGGACCACTCCAAGAATGAGGACCACTCCAATAATGAGGACCACTCCAAGAATGAGGACCACTCCATTAATGAGGACCACTCCAATAATGAGGACCACTCCAATAATGAGGACCACTCCAATAATGAGGACCACTCCAATAATGAGGACCACTCCAAGAATGAGGACCACTCCAAGAATGAGGACCACTCCAAGAATGAGGACCACTCCAAGAATGAGGACCACTCCAATAATGAGGACCACTCCAATAATGAGGACCACTCCAAGAATGAGGACCACTCCAAGAATGAGGACCACTCCAAGAATGAGGACCACTCCAAGAATGAGGACCACTCCAATAATGAGGACCACTCCAAGAATGAGGACCACTCCAAGAATGAGGACCACTCCAATAATGAGGACCACTCCAAGAATGAGGACCACTCCAAGAATGAGGACCACTCCAAGAATGAGGACCACTCCAAGAAAGAATGAGGACCACTCCAATAATGAGGACCACTCCAATAATGAGGACCACTCCAAGAATGAGGACCACTCCAATAATGAGGACCACTCCAATAATGAGGACCACTCCAAGAATGAGGACCACTCCAATAATGAGGACCACTCCAATAATGAGGACCACTCCAATAATGAGGACCACTCCAAGAATGAGGACCACTCCAAGAATGAGGACCACTCCAATAATGAGGACCACTCCAATAATGAGGACCACTCCAAGAATGAGGACCACTCCAATAATGAGGACCACTCCAATAATGAGGACCACTCCAAGAATGAGGACCACTCCAATAATGAGGACCACTCCAATAATGAGGACCACTCCAAGAATGAGGACCACTCCAATAATGAGGACCACTCCAATAATGAGGACCACTCCAAGAATGAGGACCACTCCAAGAATGAGGACCACTCCATTAATGAGGACCACTCCAATAATGAGGACCACTCCAATAATGAGGACCACTCCAATAATGAGGACCACTCCAATAATGAGGACCACTCCAATAATGAGGACCACTCCAAGAATGAGGACCACTCCAATAATGAGGACCACTCCAATAATGAGGACCACTCCAATAATGAGGACCACTCCATTAATGAGGACCACTCCAATAATCAATAATCAGAACAGGTCTGAAACAGGGCATCATTTTAAGGGACCTTCTTCCTTATAAGGTAAACACAGGAGACCCAGGATATGTCTGTCTCTGACAGCTGCCTGGCCTGGCCTGCCCTGTGTGTGTGTGTGTGTGTGTGTGTGTGTGTGTGTGTGTGTGTGTGTGTGTGTGTGTGTGTGTGTGTGTGTGTGTGTGTGTGTGTGTGTGTGTGTGTGTGTTTTGGTTTTTAATTTCCTTGTGGGGACAAGAAGTCCTCACAAGGATAGTAAAACGAGGAACATTCGGACAAGTTGGGACATTTCGCCGCTCACCACAAGGAAAAAGGCTATTTTAGGCTTAGGGGTTAGGTTTAGAGTTAGGGCTACAACTATGGTTAGGGTTAGGCATTAGGTTTAGGGGTTTGGGGTTAAAGTTAGGGTTAGGTTTAGGTTTAGGGAAAATAGAATTTTGAAAGGGAATCGATTGTTTGGTCCCCACAAGGATTGTGTGTGTGTGTGTGTGTGTGTGTGTGGCGGGGGGGGGGGGGGGGCTGCATGCGTGCGCATGGCAGCAGTGGTCATCACCATAGGCAGCTGTTCTGTCGACCTCAAATGCTTTTTAGCATTAGCACTCGCATGCCCCACCCACCTGAGGATCTGTGTTTCTCAACAACTTCCTGTGTTTGAGTTGTGCAAATTCCACTTGTCACTTAAATTCTGCTAGGTTGATTGCTTTAATTTGACTCCTGCAACTCTTTCATACTATTGCTTGTGCCTGTTAACGTTACGACCACGGAAATGTTTTTTAAACAGACCCTGGTAATGGATGAAATGGGCTCATGGGAATACATTGTCTTTATGTTGAATCTATAATGTGGCGACCCGCACAGTCAGCTGTGTGTTACGTGTTAGGCTATTAGTTGGTTGTGTTGTACTTACCAGTACCCAGTGTTCGCGGGGTCTGACATACCAATCAACCTGCTATCTGCCAATCACGGGAATGCCTGGAATGTTCTGACGCCGGGCTTCCTGGCGGTTGGCGGAGTGGCGTGGAGGGGGGTTGAGCAGGGGGATGGAGCATTGGAAGTTAAGACTGGGTTTAGCCTTTGTTCACTCTCTTATGTCTGGCCTTCACAAGAGAAGGCCACGGTTGTTTTATAGGGTATCCTTCATCTGTTTGGCGAGGGCTACGTCCAAACAGTAGCCTGTGTAAAGTTGGGTTAATAAACCGTAAATTCATAAACTCAACCATCTGTCTGGACAATTGTTCCTGTATGATCTAGTCAGGTCAATCCAATAAGAACGCTAAAGCTTCATCAGGGCTTTAATGCATTGCCTCAACACGTACATCACAAGAAAGAGGCGAGAGAGAACTTTGTTTTGATGGATGTTCATTTTTTGGGGGGAATTGAAAAAAGTTATAATCAATACAGTTCAAATTTTTACAAATTAGACACGTTGAAATGAAAGCAACTTCCTGAAAATGAACACTCAGATTATAGTGATACAGGGGGAGAACTCCCTGTCTACATATTCATCCCTCTCAATATCTACACCACAATTTCGCCCTTAATATAGAGGTGTAATCTAGAGCCTAGCGTGTTGATTATTATTATTATTTAAATCAGAGCTATCCTGCTATCGACAGACTTGCTGAATGATGCAACAGTATGTGACAACAGCTGTAATTAATGAGGCAGTCTAGACAGCACAGGCGAGTGCAGGAAAGACTAAACAGAGCAAGTGGTTGGTGGTGGCAGCTCTGTTCCACCCCTTTATGTTAATGTACTCATATATGCAAATGAGCCCCGTGTGTTAATGCAATTGAGGCGCATATCATTATCTTTATTTTAACTCAAAATATTAAAAATATTAAAAAATACCTTATTTCATTAGAATATTTATATTTGAGTGCATTCTAAGAAAAAAAGGGGGAATGTGGCAATAGATTGAATTCCTGAATTCCCACCAAAATCCCTGAACTCTGTTCAATATTCCCACCAAAATCCCTGAACTCTGTTCAGTATTCCCACCAAAATCCCTGAACTCCGTACCAGTAAGATGTTTTATGTGCTATAATTCAGTCAATATCTGATGGATTTTAAAAATTATAAAATTCAAAAAGTTTGGAGTATCAGGAGTCCTCCTTTTTCTCCCCAATATTGTGGTATCCAATTGGTAGTTAGGAGAGGCGAAGGTTGGGAGCCATGCGTCCTCCGAAACAGGACCCTGCCAAGAAGCACTGCTTCTTGAGACACTGCTCGCTTAACCCGGAAGCCAGCCGCACCAATGTTTTTGGGGAAACACCAGTCAGCATGCAGGTGCTAGGCCCGCCACAAAGAGTCGCTAGAGCGCAATGGGACAAAAAAATCCCAGCCAGCCAAACCCTCCCCTAAAGCGGACGACACTGGGCCCAATTGTGCACTGCCTCATTGGTCTCCCGGTCATGGCCGGCTGTGACTCATCATGGGCTCGAACCCAGGTTTGTAGTGATCCCTCAAGTCCTGCAATGCAGTGCCTTAGACCGCTTCACCACTCCAGAGGCCCCTGCAAATTGATTTGATCAAACAATTGGTCCCCCCAAAAATGCGGCCCTCCATTGAATTTCAAAATCCTGATGTGGCCCTCGAGCCAAAAGGTTTGCAGACCCCTGCTCTATACTCTCTCAAAGACAGGATTCAGATGCAGTTAGACCACTCGTTGAGTAGTGTGTATAGACAGAACTTAGATGCAGTTAGATCACTTGTTGAGTAGTGTGTAAAGGCAGGATTTAGATGCAGTTAGATCCCTTGTTGAGTAGTGTGTAAAGGCAGGATTTAGATGCAGTTAGATCACTTGTTGAGTAGTGTGTAAAGACAGGATTTAGATGCAGTTAGATCACTTGTTGAGTAGTGTGTAAAGGCAGGATTCAGATGCAGTTAGATCACTTGTTGAGTAGTGTGTAAAGACAGAATTTAGATGCAGTTAGATCACTTGTTGAGTAGTGTGTAAAGACAGGATTTAGATGCAGTTAGATCACTTGTTGAGTAGTGTGTAAAGACAGGATTTAGATGCAGTTAGATCACTTGTTGAGTAGTGTGTAAAGGCAGGATTTAGATGCAGTTAGATCACTTGTTGAGTAGTGTGTAAAGACAGGATTTAGATGCAGTTAGATCACTTGTTGAGTAGTGTGTAAAGACCGGATTTAGATGCAGTTAGATCACTTGTTGAGTAGTGTGTAAAGACCGGATTTAGATGCAGTTAGATCACTTGTTGAGTAGTGTGTAAAGAATGACTAGGTGAATGACAAGAGCATGAAATCATGCAATTTGGAAAGGGTGAAAATAACTTTGACTTACAGTATTCTATTTGAGTTATTTAAGTGTATTGCCTATTTGAATAAGAACTGAAGTCTCAATCGAAATATCTATACAGTTTGCCAGTGGCATCTGCTGCCTAATTCTGTCACTCTACCTTGCTATTCTATGCATATGTGTTACATCTTCCTGCCAGGTGCCATGTCTGTAATTCTGTTTTATAGCATGCTGTCATTGACAGTCATTCCATTGTGTAGTTGTGTTTTACAGTGTGCTGAAAGAGAGGCCTGTAGTAGGTAGTTGAGCCGTTTGAAGGCCGATAAGGCCGTGCCAGCAGTTTGTCAGATAGTGTCAGCTCTATAAATATGTGAAGTGCTTTGGAAGTTTCCATGTCAACGCTAACTAACCCTGTTGTTGTCCTGTGCTGCTATAGGTGTGTGGGGGTTGGGGAGGGTGTGTGTGTGTGTTTATGGGTTGCATTGCACATACAGTGTGCTCCAAAAGTATTGGGACAGTGGCACGTTTTTCCACAAATTTGTTGGATGCATTTGCTGTTTGTTTTGGTTGTGTTTCAGATTATTAGTTTAGCTCAGTTTTGAGTCTCATAGCAAAGGGTTTGAATACTGTTTTTTATTTTGAATACATTTGCAAACATTTCTAAAAAAACAGTTTTCACTTGTCATTATAGGGTATTGTGTGTAGATTGATGAGGGAAAAATGCATTTAATACATTTTAAAAAAGGGCTGTAACGTAACAATGTGGAAAAAGTTAAGGGGTCTGAATACTTTCCGAATGCACTGTAAGTGAATTTGTCCCAATACATTTGGTCCCCTAAAGTCGGGGGACTATGTACAAAAAGTGCTGTAATTTCTAAACTGTCCACCCGATATGGATGAAAATACCCTCAAATTAAAGCTGAGAGTCTGCACTTCAACCTCATAGTATTATTTAATATCCAAAGTGCTGGAGTACAGAGCCAAAACAACAAGAAATATGTCACTCTCCCAATACTTTTGGAACTCACTGTATAATAGCCTACAATCACCTGTCCTATTGTGAATTGCATTAATATCAACACTATTCGTAACAGAGTAGTTTTAAAAGACTAGTTGCGGTGAGTTTTGGAGGAAGACATACTTTAAATCACCAAACAATCAACACCCTTCCCACAGAGGAAGGTAAAGGATGAAGACATTTATCATTCACATGACAGGACACAACAGAGAGTTACTAGGTAGAAGTCATGAGGAGAGTTTTATTACGTTACTGACAAAAATAGCAAATATTTCACACAACTGGAGAACAAGTGCTATCTTCTGCACAAAACTCCACCAAAATAACCTGTGTAAAAAAGTTTACATTTATGCATTGCATTTGTTACAATATGAAATTAACATTGAATGATGTATTTTTTTAAATGTATTTTTTTTAAATATAATTTACTGGTATCTAAGCAAGACGCTTTTGGTGCTGTCATTGCTCATTGCTCACTTTTGCAAATGCACTTATTTCATTGGCTGAGGTGACGTTAGCAACCCCAAAGCGTCCCTCTTTCCCCAACAACGGCAAACATGGCAAATGAAAAGACAGGAAGTTACCGAACTAAACGAGTTTTCGTCAACAATATTGATACGTATTCCTCTAAATGTATCGCAAAGGTAAAGTAGCAACGATATACGTTTTCGTATCAGAGTTTGATGTGGCGAAATATTACATAATGTAGCTGACATTGTTTACACTTTTTTTGCGACTGTGTATAGTTTCTGTCAACCTGCATGGTTGGCGGCTCCTTGGAGGAGGCAGATGAAGATGGTCCCGCTGAGGATGAGACAACACTTCAAGATGGGACTTTTCAAATTGTTGGAACTATCTCAAACAACGAAGGGGAAAAACCCAGTTTTGCATTACAATGTTATGCAGTGAGTATAGTTAATAACCAACTATAAACTGGGTGGTTCAAGCCCTGAATGCTGATTGTCTGACAGCCGTGGTATACCACGAGTGACAAGTCATTTATTTTTACTGCTCGTATTACGTTGGTAACCAGTTTACAATAGCAATAATACACCTTAGGGGGTTGTGGTATATGACCAATATACCACGGCTAAGGGCTGTATCCGCGTTGTGTTGTGCGAACAGCCCTTAGCAGTGGTGTATTGGCCATATACCGAACCCCCTCTTGCCTTATTTCTTAAATATACAATATTGATATAACCACACACTTCATCATTCAGCGCTATGCAATGGCATGCAATTTTCATCTAGGCCTGTCATTGACGTCTGTCCATGTCCATTCCAGTCACAGAAGCGAGATCAGCTGCTGCCAAGCCTATTGGAATGTGATGTGGTGGTTTACAACATCTCAGAACATGCAACAGCAGAGCTGATAGATGAGGCAACTTGGGCAATTTCAGGTAGGTTATGGACCAGTCTATCTGTTGGATGAAACCATCATGATAAATTCACTCTCGGATAGGGTTGTCAGAGTTAATCAGTTTTACTCGAGTTAACTTTTTGTAATTTTAGTGCGCTCATTTAAAAAATGTTTTTTTGTGTTAATCGCAGTCTGCAAACATTCAAAATACACATCATCTATACAGATAAAAACAACAATGTAATGTCAAAACAAGTTGACATTGAAGTTAAAAGTGACCTTTATCAATTTGCTTGATTTTGCAAACCATTACTTTGGACAAAATCAAGATGTCAATATTCTTGTAATGCTTTTTAAATAAAAATAAACATTTAATTACAGCTCAATTTGAGCAAATTCAGAATTTGCCATTGTGATTAATCACAGCAATTTCTGCGATGACCTAGATGTGTTCCTTTCTTAACGTCTGTCAGCCCTACTCTCAGACTGACTGCCCTACTCTCAGACTAACAGCCCTACTCTCAGACTGACTGCCCTACTCTCAGACTGACAACCCTACTCTCAGACTGTCAGCCCTACTCTCAGACTGACAGCCCTACTCTCAGACTGACAGCCCTACTCTCAGACTGACAGCCCTACTCTCAGACTGTCAGCCCTACTCTCAGACTGTCAGCCCTACTCTCAGACTGACAGCCCTACTCTCAGACTGACAGCCCTACTCTCAGACTGACAGCCCTACTCTCAGTCTGTCAGCCCTACTTTCAGACTGACAGCACTACTCTCAGACTGACAGCCCTACTCTCAGACTGACAGCCCTACTCTCAGACTGACAGCCCTACTCTCAGACTGACAGCCCTACTCTCAGACTGTCAGCCCTACTCTCAGACTGTCAGCCCTACTCTCAGACTGTCAGCCCTACTCTCAGACTGACAGCCCTACTCTCAGACTGACAGCCCTACTCTCAGACTGACAGCCCTACTCTTAGACTGACAGCCCTACTCTCAGACTGTCAGCCCTACTCTCAGACTGACAGCCCTACTCTCAGACTGACTGCCCTACTCTCAGACTGTCAGCCCTACTCTCAGTCTGTCAGCCCTACTCTCAGACTGTACAGCCCTACTCTCAGACTGACAGCCCTACTCTCAGACTGACAGCCCTACTCTCAGACTGACAGCCCTACTCTCAGACTGACAGCCCTACTCTCAGACTGACAGCCCTACTCTCAGATTGACAGCCCTACTCTCAGACTGACAGCCCTACTCTCAGACTGACAGCCCTACTCTCAGACTGACAGCCCTACTCTCAGACTGACATATTACCTCACTGGACCTTTTGAGTTACATTGCAAATACTGCATGGCCTATAGCCTACTGTACCTACGGTAAGACGCTGTCTCTTCTTCCTTTTATGCTGCAGCTCTTCACTCAGATATTGAGAGTTTTGCGTCTCAGAAGATATTCATTTTGATATCATCAGTCATGACCTGGGCAATGAGCAAGCCAGCCGATCCTGTAAGTTTCTATTCAAATCTCGTGTTTCCTAACTACTATATCTATATATGTGTCAATACACTTTTCTGAATATTACTCGTATATTTTCTGTCCTTAGAATGACCCAGAGATTCCTCTGACAGAGGACGACTACAGGAGGAAAAGACATCATTCTAACTTCAAGGAGCACGCCAATGCAGAGAAAATGGTGCTCAAACTGGGCAAAACCGTAAGTATAATGGGTAGGGTTCGGCAATTGTCAACAACAATGTCAACAACAACAAAAACAACAAGTCCTTTGTTTACCATACAGAAAAAGTCCAAGCTGTCCAGTTATGTTGTGGCAGCAGGTGTTCAGTATGGAATGGGAGAAAACCTCCTCCACTACTTCTTCAAGGTACATCTGAACTATATAACGTGAGACATTATTGTTCTATCAAGACATCGATGGATGTTCTCTGTCTCACTCTTTCCTCTGGCTTGACTCCCCAAGACGTCTTGGCTGGGGGAGTTTGCAAAAGTTCCTGTTTTTGGGCCGGGCACAAATATTATCCCTACCATTCATGTCAACGACCTTGCAGGGTTTGTATCCATTCCATTGTCTTGATGTTCAATTATTGCTTATTTAAGGGCATCTGCTAGAGTTTGGGTGGGAAAAAAAAGACTAATTATATGATATTGTCTACTTTTGTCTACAAGGGTTATTCAGAATGTAATCGACCACAAGCCAAAGATACATTATTTCCTCGCTATGGATGATTCCAATAATACTTTTGAGGATATTGTGAAGGTAAATAGGCTAAGCCAGACAGACATCTTGTTGATCATTTCAAGTTGGTAAAATTGTTGCATTTCTTTCTTTCTTTAAATAGATTTGTAGATCTACAAAATGGTTGGTGTATTTTTTTCTGTATCCCCCCTGCTAGATAATAAGCTTTGTGCTCGGTCCAGGGAAGATCAAGAAAGTCCCTAAGGAGGAGGCCTACCTCACCAAAGTTCTGACGGTCTGTCTGTTTTCATCCCTCATCTCAGGTTTAGGAAAGCTAATTCAGAAATGACCGTTGTCAGTTGGAGCATATCTTAACTAGCCTGGTCCCAGATCTGTTTGTGTGGTCTTGTTTGACCATGGGAAATTGACAGAACAGCAGTAGATCTGGGTCTGGTCAATGGAGCATCAATTTCACCTTGTTTTCCAGAACGCTGATGTGGATTACCTGAGTGTCAACCTGCGGATAGAGCCAATCTTTCTGAAGGAAACCTTCAACCTTCACTGGGTGTCGGAGGCTGGCATCATTGATAACATCAACCGGGTGGTGGAGGAATACAAACTGTTGAGACTACTACTGGTGAGGGACCAAACCAACTACTGTATGTTTACCTCTTCAGTTCTTAGCTAGGGACTGAATAGATTTTCCCAGCACCAATTTAGAATGTGAACATGTGTATTGTCTCTTATTGGAAGGAAAGCTTCGTTACACAGCAATACATAGAATGAGCTCCGTGTTTAGGCTTATAGATAGATATATATTATAGATTATAGATAGTGTCATTATATTATTTTATATCATATTATATACTCATTTTCAAGCCAGAAATTGTTAAAATATGTATCATGCTCTTTGGTTTCCCCATCAGCCCATCAGAATCTGTCTCCTGGGTCCTCCAGCAGTAGGAAAGAGCAGCGTGGCAGAGAAACTGTGTCAACATTACAAACTGCACCACATCAACCTCAAAGAGGTCATTGATGAGAAGATGCAACATCTGGTCAGTAAAAGCAAAGCGATGACACTTGTAAAGCGCTTCATATTTATTCACTCTTGTAAAATAGGAAATGCCTCCCCCTTGTGGTAGATCAAAATAAATGCACCCCTTGTTATTTTCTGATATTACAGGTCTCTGTACTATACATGTACACTCTACAGTATCAATAGGTGTGTGAACCATTTTGTAAAACAACATCTTACAATATATTAATCCAGGTATTCATTTGAGTTGTCCATTATATGTCAGGAGGAGGCTGTGAATGGCACTGAGCAGGAGGGAGAGAGTGAGGAGGCGCTCAGTAACGCTCAGGACCAACTGGACTCTCTGAAGGACAGCATGGAGCAAAATGGAGGTACAATAATATTCCACAACACAGCCATGAGTTGTTCCTGAAAGCATGTTTGTAGATTTAATTTAGACTCCGCCCCTCATCTCTATAATTTGTTTGATTTCATATTATGAAGATGCAGTGGTTTCATGAATGTCATCATAATTCTTGCAGGTCGCCTGAGCGACGGGCTTGTGTACCGTATCATGCGTGATAAGCTGAACTCAACGCCTTGCAGGAACCATGGCTTCGTCCTCGACGGCTTCCCCAAGTCCTACGATCAGGCCAAGGAGATCTTCTATGGTAAAACATAAATCAAATTAACGTTATTTAGAATTAAAGCGTTGATGATATCGTAAAATACTTTTCAAATAAATGATGAAAAAGATAACCTTGTCATCCTGCTTGTTCTCTTAAACACTGATGTTTTCCAGATGAACAGGATAATCCCAGGTCCAAAATGCCTGCCTTCAACAAGAAGATCATTCCTGGTAAGTGATTGTTAATATAACTGAATTGCACAGTATTGCATGTCTATCACTGATCCCCGCCCCTCCCCCCCCTCGTCTGTCTCTTCTGCAGAGTTCATTTTCTCCCTGGAGGCATCGGATGACTTTTTAAAGGAGCGGGTGCAGAACCTGCCTGAGAGTGTGGCAGAGAAAATGCGCTACTCTAAAGACGAGTACCTTACCCGGCTGAAGAAGTTTAGAAAGGCCAACGTGGAAGATGAAACGGTTCTGAACTACTTTGACGAGCTGGAGATTCACCCAGAGCATATTGGTAAGGACGAAATAATGTAGATATTGATTTACCAAAAGAGAATAATGCGATAGATAGAATCATTTTGAAACCCTAATATTCAACTGTAGTTATCAGAACCAGTAATTGTAGTAAATAGTGATTTGATTAGAACTCAACACATTGAGAGGAAGTCTGTCAGTCTTTCATAGTCTGTCTGTCTGTCAGAGGTGAACAATGCCGTCGATCCTGAATACGGTGCTGTGATGGACAAAATCACCAGGCTGGTGGGGCGTCCCAGGAACTACGGACCCACCCCTGAGGAGAGAGAGGAGATGGAGAGGAAGTCCGTAGAGGAGACAGCACAGCGCCTGGTACTGGAGACAGCAGAGTGGAATAGGAGGGAGGCTGAGACCACTGCCAAGATGGCCACACAGCTCGAGGAGTGGGTAAGAGATGGGCTGCATCAGAAGTAGTATACTAGAATGGGAATAGGGTGGCATTTCAGGAAACATGTCTCTCACATTACTCATTGAGATTTGATTCCATTTTGGAATCCTTATAAACTCATCTCCACATTGCTTACCCCTATCCAGTCCTCTCAGATCTATAAACTCTTTAAACGCTTCTTTGTATACCATGGAAGAGTGGGCCACCAGCAACGACGTAAACCCTGGAGCTGTAGTTTCTGTTTAGCTGAGCTGTACATACGTTGTGTGTGTGTATCTCTAGAACCGTCACGTGACTGAGGTGAAGAGGCAGGAGCACGAGCTGCTGGAGGCTCGCTCCGCCCCCCTGAGGAACTACCTGATGAATTACGTAATGCCTTCTCTCACTGAGGGCATGATGGAGTGCTGCAAGGCCAAGCCAGACGACCCGGTAGACTTCCTGGTAAAGTTTTTATTTGATTTAAAAAATAAAATAAACTTTATTAATCCCACAAAGAGAAATCAGATTTGTCACCGGCAAATATAGACATATAGACATACAGAAAAAATTTACTGTACACACGCATACACCAGAGACCAAATATACTGTACACACGCATACATCAGAGGCCAAATATACTGTACACACGCATACATCAGAGGCCAAATATACTGTACACACGCATACATCAGAGACCAAATATACTGTACACACGCATACATCAGAGACCAAATATACTGTACACACGCATACATCAGAGACCAAATATACTGTACACACGCATACATCAGAGACCAAATATACTGTACACACGCATACATCAGAGGCCAAATATACTGTACACACGCATACATCAGAGACCAAATATACTGTACACACGCATACATCAGAGACCAAATATACTGTACACACGCATACATCAGAGACCAAATATACTGTACACACGCATACATCAGAGACCAAATATACTGTACACACGCATACATCAGAGGCCAAATATACTGTACACACGCATACATCAGAGACCAAATATACTGTACACACGCATACATCAGAGACCAAATATACTGTACACACGCATACATCAGAGACCAAATATACTGTACACACGCATACATCAGAGACCAAATATACTGTACACACGCATACATCAGAGACCAAATATACTGTACACACGCATACACCAGAGACCAAATATACTGTACACACGCATACATCAGAGACCAGTAGACGGAGGACTGATGGCTGGTGAAATAAGCAAAACAGATGTCTTCCATAGAAGCAAACAGATTCAATAGAGTAGTAGCCTACTTCTACTCTTCAATTATA
The DNA here is from genome assembly GCF_045791955.1 of Oncorhynchus clarkii lewisi. NCBI lineage: Eukaryota > Metazoa > Chordata > Actinopteri > Salmoniformes > Salmonidae > Oncorhynchus > Oncorhynchus clarkii. Next base: position 9,397,507 of record NC_092154.1, read on the forward strand.
TAGGTTGCACTTCACCAATAAACGGATGTGAATTGTTGTCAGGTACCGAAGTAGCTAGGCCTGCAGTAAAGAAATGTCACGTTTCCAACCGAATTGTCCTTTTTTTTCCTTTTTTTTTTTCTTCTAAATACTACATTTTTGTGTTTATCTATTTCAGGCTGAATATCTCCTCCGGAATAATTCACAAGATTAGTGTGCTGTGGATTAAGACATTCCAAACGTCTATGAGACCTTGTCGACTGGTATTATAAATGTTTTGTCATGACTGTGTTCTGTGTTGATCAAGTCTACCTTGTTTATTTTTCCCCACAAGAAATACAAAAACATATAATGTTCTGTTTGGAGGAATTATTGTAAAGATCATTTTATGAATATAATGATCTTTAACTAAAAAATAAAGTTACATGTATATTCTGATTAAATTGTGTGTTAATGCCTCTTCTACACCCACCCTAGCATGAATTGTAATCCAATGACAAACCCACAGCTGATTGGCACAGCGGCTGAATATTAAAAACAAGCGTGAAAACAGAGCTAGTGATTTTCTGAACAAGAAGTTCAACTGATTAAAACTCACAACAAGAAAAAAAGCTTACATTTTAAGGCCAGGCATCACAGGCTGACATTTTTGCGTCTTATTCATTTTGAGATTTGTTTGCATTTTGGTCTATTAATATTAGTATTTTGGTCTATTAATATTAGTATTTTGGTCTATTAATATTAGTATTTTGGTCTATTAATATTAGTATTTTGGTCTATTAATATTAGTATTTTGGTCTATTAATATTAGTATTTTGGTCTATTAATATTAGTATTTTGGTCTATTAATATTAGTATTTTGGTCTATTAATATTAGTATTTTGGTCTATTAATATTAGTATTTTGGTCTATTAATATTAGTATTTTCACACAAAAAAATATATAAACATTTCAAAAACGTGATGAAAATATATATTTTCTTTAGCTGATCATATTCTACCTTCAATTGAATGCATTTTAACCACTTTAAAATGGAATTATATCAATAATTTCAAAGCTCACTACATTGATTTCCCCATCATTTAAAATCCCATTTTCATAGAGAATGTTACAAACTGGACTATATTTAGTAACTTACTTTGAAGAGATGGTGATTGGGTCTAAGTAGGCATTTAGTAGTCTAATTTCAGTGTACTTGTCAGACATTTACCACCAGATTTTTCTCAGCATCAGAAGCATCTGTATTCACCAATGTGTGTGTGTGGTTATAATCGTGAAGGAGACATTCACATTACATTTTTCTGTAAGAATTTTGTCAAATCTGTATACTTGGACTTTGATTTATCTTTTCCAGTATTAGTAGCCATATTATAAGTTAAACATTTGCAAAACACCCAGTTTTCATAACACTCCATATTCTTATAATTTTTGTCCAAAAGGAAAAGGCTTGATGTCGCACAAGGTTAGCAGCAACACTTGCGACAGATACAGGGTTTCCCGACACTTCCGTAAAGCCCAGCTCATTGGCTATCTAGCTAGCTTTGTTTGACCCCGATTGGTGCTTATTTGAGAAAGTTACATTCGATCAAGTGAAGACCGCCCGCGTCATTAGCGTGCCATGAAGGCGTATACTACACCCCTAATGATATAGGGAAGTCTGGTTACATTCTAGGATCTCTGAGGAATAAATACAAATGTGATTTGACTGGTTGAGGGTTACATTTTCACAGATTCCTTTCTTTGCAAATTGAACGAGTGGAAATACAAAATCGATCGTACATGCTATATGGACCTTTTTAGGATATGAAAAAGGATTTTATCCAACAAAACAACACTTCATGTTATCTCTGGGACCCTTTGGATGATAAATCAGAGCATGATTTCAGAATGTAAGTACACATTTCACCTTCAGAGGTGAATTTATCAAACTTATCGAGTTGAAAAGTGTTTTGTTGTTAGGAGCTCTCCTCAAACAATAACATGGCATTTTTCGGAGTAATAGCTACTGTAAATTGGACAGTGCAGTTATATTAACAAGAATTTAATCTGCGATCGTGACACTGTCCCGTTCATGTCACCACACCCCAATAGGGATTTGTTTTATCTTAATTATGTCACAATCAACTTTTACCAGTTGAACGTAGACACACATTTTTTTTGATATTCTTCAATCAATATTTTATACAAACATGCAAATTAGGTGATGTCTCATTATATGTGCATATTTGCATATCGCACAAATCCCTTTTTCTGGATGCTGGATGGTTTCACTCCAGCACCAGACATTAGTAGAGCAGATTAAAATACTAATGACATTTGTTTTGTTTTTTTTCATTTTTATTTATTTTCCAAAGAAAATGTTATCTAGAATTATCTAGAACAAAACATTTACAACATATCAACAATTCCCTCAGGGCAAGTCTAGAGAATATACAGGTTTTCATCAAGGAGCTCTCTGTACTTTTCTCCGTTCACCTTTCCCTCGATCCTGACTAGTCTCCCAGTCCCTGCAACTGAAAACCATCCCCACAGCATGATGCTGCCACCACCATTCTTCACCGTAGGGATGGTGCCAGGTTTCTTACAGACGTGACGTTTGACATTCAGGCCAAAGAGTTCAATCTTGTTTTCATCAGACCAGAGAATCTTGTTTCTCTTGGTCTGAGAGTCCTTTAGGTGCCTTTTGGCAAACTCAAAAGGCCTGATTGGTGGAGTGCTGCAGAAATGGTTGTCCTTCTGGAAGTTTCTCCCATCTCCACAGAGGAACTGTGGAGCTCAGTCAGAGTGACCATCGGGTTCTTGGTCACCTCCTTGACCAAGGCCCTTCTTCCCTGATTGGTCAGTTTGGCCGGGAGGTCAGCTCTAGCCTTGGTGGTTCCAAACTTCTTCCATTTAAGAATCACGGAGGCCACTGTGTTGTTGGGGACCTTCAATGCTGCAGAAGTGTTTTCGTACACTTCCCCAGATCTGTTCCTCGACACAATCCTGTCTCGGAGCTCTACGGACAATTCCTTCAACCTCATGGCTTGTTTTTTTCTCTGGCATGCACTGTCAACTGTGGGACCTTATATAGACAGACAGGTGTGTGCCTTTCCAAATCATGTCCAATCAATTGAATTTACCACAGGTGGACTGCAATCAAGTTGTAGAAACATCTGAAGGATGATCAATGTAGACAGTACGCACCTGAGTTAAGTTTAGATTCTCATAGCAAAGGGTCTGAATACTTATACAAATAATGTGTTTCTGTTTTTTGTCTTTAATACATTTGCAAAAATGTTGAAAAATCTGTTAGTCATTATGTTTCATTTTTTTAACCAGGCAAGTCAGTTAAGAACAAATTCTTATTTTCAATTACGGCCTAGGAACAGTGGGTTAACTGCCTGTTCAGGGGCAGAACAGCAGATTTGTACCTTGTCAGCTTGGGGGTTTGAACTCGCAACCTTCCGGTTACTAGTCCAACGCTCTAACCACTAGGCTACACTGGTATTGTGTGTAGATTGTCGGGAAAATTGTTTCATTTAATCCATTTTAGAATTAGGCTATAACGTAACAAAATGTGGAAAAAGTCTAGGGATCTGAACACACAATGCTTTTGTTCCGACCTCAAGATGCAGTTGTTGAGGAGCAATTGCAGAAATTTCCAGTCGACTGCAGTTGAAAGTTCATGACCTTTGATCACATGGTTGTTGTAAAGGTCATGTAGTTGCAAGTCAGACAATTATTGTACCAATATTCAGCGGTGAAAGTAGAATGAATCTCTTCCTGGTACGGGACTTCCTATATACAGTACCAGTCCAAGGTTTGGACACACCTACTCATTCAACGGTTTTTCTTTATTTTTACTATGTTCTACATTGTAGAATAATAGTGAAGACATCAAAACTATGAAATAACACACATGGAATCATGTAGTAACCAAAAAAGTGTTAAACAAATCTAAATATATTTGAGATTCTTCAAAGTAGCCACCCTTTGCCTTGATGACATCTTTGCACACTCTTCCAACAAACTTCACCTGGAATACTTTTCCATCAGTCTTGAAGGAGTTCCCACATATGCTGAGCACTTGCTAGCCAGGGGCACACTCCAACACTTAGACATTAATTTACAAATGAAGTATGTGTGTTTAGGAAGTCCACCAGATCAGAGGCAGTAGGGATGACCGGGGATGTCCTCTTGATAAGTGCGTGAATTGGACCATGTTCCTGTCCTGCTAAGCATTCAAAATGTAACTAATACTTTTGGGTGTCAGGGAAAATGTATGGAGCTAAAAGTATGTTATTTCCTTGAGGAATGTAGTGAAGTAAAAGCTGTCAAAATTATAAATAGTAAAGTAATTTACAGATACCTATCACGTTTTAGGTAAGACCCAAATGCAGACTGTGTTGAAGTAACAATGTTTATTACAGCAACAGGGGCAGGCAAACGACAGGCAGGGATCGATAATCCAGAGTAGTGGCAAGGGCACAGGACGGCATGCAGGGTCAGGTCAGGCAGAGGTCGGTAATCCAGAGTAGGGGCAAAGGCACAGGACGGCGGGCAGGCTCAGGGGCAGACAATGGTCAGGCAGGCAGGCTCAGGCAAAGGTCAAAACCAGGAGAGCGAGAAAAAGAGAGACTGGGGAAAAGCAGGAGCAAAACGCTGGATGGCTTGACAAACAAGACGAACTGGCAACAGACAAACAGAGAAGACAGGTATTAATACCCAGGGGATAATGGGGAAGATGGGCGACCCCTGGAGGGGGTTGGAGACAAGCACAAGGAGAGGTGAAACAGATCAGGACGTGACAGATACCCCCCAAAACTACTTAAGTAGTACTTTAAAGTATTTTTACTTAAGTACTTTACACCACTGTGAGAAAGTTACAGATGCACAAATATCATACCCCTAAAACATGCTAACATTTCTTCATTACAATAACGGGAGGTTAGCCTTTTTGGGGGCATATGATATTTATGCCTCTAACTTTCACTCGTAATTATTCACGATTCGTTCAGGATTTTCCGTAATCTTGGTCGCATCCACATTAATGTAGAAGTGTTTAGAAACATATTATATTCTTATTTACAATAAAAGTGACTCTGAAATGACACAATACATTATTTAATACATTAAATAATCTGAAACACAACCAAAACAAACAGCAGATGCGTCCAACAAATTTGTAGAGTCACAAGCTTGATGTTGTCATTGAGTGCAATGAATATGGGACCAAATACTAAACTTTTTACTCCTTTTGATCCCCTAAAATGGGGAGACTATGTTCAAAAAGTGCTGTAATTTCTAAACGGTTCACCTGATATGGGTGACAATACCCTCAAATTAAATCTGACAGTCTGCACTTTAATCTCATAGTCATTATATGATTTCCAATCCAAAATGCTGGAGTACAGAGCCAAAACCAAACTGTAATTGTACCAAAACTTTTGGAGCTCACAGCCTCCTAACAGTGGTGAATGGAAAGAGAGATCTGTTACACGTGACATTTGAAAACACCAAAAAGCATAAAGACATTTGAAAACACCAAAAAGTGTAATGACAGTTGCTGATTGTCATTAGGCAAGAATTTATGCGTCCACTTTCGGCCGTGCGTATCTCGGTGTCGGCCACTCAAATTTCAGTGTTCCCTTCTAACCACATCGCTGGGATGCCGTTCCCGACCGAGCCACACACTTTGAAAGGCAGTGGCCAACATTGGTCAACATCTTGACTAAAGTGATGCGCTAGAAAGTGCCCACACACTCCTCAACCAGTTTCCGGGTCATGAAGAAGACAGAATGGAGAATGGAGGAGAGAGGACGGTGGCCCAATGTAACGGTTGTCGGTGGAAGAAGGTGAGGACCAAAGCGCAGCGAGTATTCATATCTTTTAATTAAGTAATAGAACACTGAACAAAACAATAAACGGCCAACGAACAGTCCCGTAAGGTGGCAAAAAACACTAAACAGGAAAATAACTACCCACAAATCAAGTGGGAAAAACAGGCTACCTAAGTGTGATTCTCAATCAGAGACAACGATTGACAGCTGCCTCTGATTGAGAACCATACCAGGCCAAACACATAGAAAACCAAAACTAGAACTACACATAGAATGCCCACCCAACTCACGCTCTGACCAACCTAAACAAGAAACATAACAAAGGAACTAAGGTCAAGACGTGACACCCAATCCCAAATCGACCCTAGGCCCTATTCACTTGTAGAAATCTGAGGTGATTGGACAGGTCTATGTAATAGGGCGAAACTTCCACCCAGCCTATCAGAGGGCAAGTAGGTAATATGTAGGTAAACTATTACCATATTGATTGCACCTGTCACATCCACAAGTGTGTAGGGTCTAGGGCACGGACTATCAACTACACTGAACAAAAATATAAATGGAACATTAAACAATGTCAAAGATTTTACTGAGTTAAAGTTCTTATAAGGAAATCAGTGAATTCAAATAAATTCATTAGGCCCTAATCTATGGATTTCACATGGCTGGGAATTCAGATATGCATTTGTAGGTCACAGATACACTACATGATCAAAAGTATGAGGACACATGCTCTTCGAAAATGTCATTCCAAAATCATGGGTATTAATGTGGAGTTGGTCCCCCCTTTGCTGCTATAACAGCCTCCACTCTTCCAGGAAGGATTTCCACTAGATGGTGGAACATTCCTGTGGGGACTTGCTTCCATTCAGCCACAGGAGCATTAGTGAGGTTGGACACTGATTTTGGGCGATGAGGCCTGACGTTCCAATTCATCTGAAAAGGTGTTTGATGGGGTTGAGGTCAGGGCTCTGTGCAGGCCAGTCAAGTTCTTCCACGCCGATCTCAACAAACCATTTCTGAATGGTCCTCGACTGACGGGATGAGGTCAATATCCTTCCAGGATATGAGGTCAATATCCTTCCAGGATACCGGGGCCAGGTTGATTAGAAAGTCCTGCTCGCGGAAGTGTTTTAGGAAGTGTTAGACAGTGATGACCGATCGTTTGACCGAGGACCCATAGCGGATGCAGGCAATGAGGCAGTGATCGCTGAGATCCTGATTGAAAACAGCAGAGGTGTATTTGGAGGGCAAGTTGGTCAGGATAATATCTATGAGGGTGCCCATGTTTACGGATTTAGGGTTGTACCTGGTGGTTTCCTTGATAATTTGTGTGAGATTGAGGGCATCTAGCTTAGATTGTAGGACTGCTGGGGTGTTAAGCATATCCCAATTTAGGTCACCTAACAGAACGAACTCTGAAGATTGATGGGGGCAATCAATTCACATATGGTGTCCAGGGCACAGCTGGGAGCTGAGGGGGGTCGGCAACAGTGAGAGACTTATTTCTGGAGAGATACATTTTAAAATTAAAAGCTTGAACTGTTTGGGCATAGACCTGGAAAGTATGACAGAACTTTGCAAGCTATCTCTGCAGTAAATTGCAACTCCTCCCCAATTTGGCAGTTCTATCTTGACGGAAAATGTTGTAGTTGGGGATGGAAATCGCAGAATTTTTGGTGGCCTTCCTAAGCCAGGATTCAGACACGGCAAGGACATCAGGGTTGGCGGAGTTTGATAAAGCAGTCATTAAAACAAACTTAGGGAGGAGGCTTCTGATGTTAATATGCATGAAACTAAGGCTTTTTCGATTACAGAAGTCAACAAATTAGAGTGCCTGGGAACACGCAAGGCCTGGGTTAGCCTCCACATCACCCGAAGAACAGAGGTGTAGGATGAGGGTACGGCTAAAGGCTTGCAAAACTGGTCGTCTAGTGCGTTGGGGACAGAAAATAAAAGGAGCAGATTTCTGGGCGTGGTAGAATAGATTCAGGGCATAATGTATAGACAGGGGTATGGTGGGGTGCAGGTACAGTGGAGGTAAACCCAGGCATTGAGTGACGATGAGAGAGGTTGCATCTCTGGAGGCACTAGTTAGGCTAGGTGACGTCACCGCATGTGTGGGAGGTGGGACAAAGGAGGAATCTGAGGCATGTTGACTGGGGCTAGGGGCTCTGCAGTAAACTTAAACAATGATAACTATCCTAAACAACAGTATACAAGGCATATTGACATTTGAGAGAGACCTAAAGCGAGGCATAAAGCAATCACAGGTGTTGATTGGGAGAGCTAGTTAAGACAACAACGGGTAAAATGGCGATGAATGGGCAGAGAAGAGAGGATCAGGTAACACGCAGGGCCTGAGTTCGAGGCTGGGGCCGACAGATAAACAAAATAAACAAAATGGAGTACCGTGATTAATAAACAGCCCAGCGGGCATCAGCTACAGTATGTAGCCAGGTGTTCATAGGGTCCAGTGACCAGCAATAGATGAAACAGGGAAGCCGCGGGGTAGTCGTTGCTACGCTAGCATGCGGGAGACACAGTGTTTAGAGTTAGCAGGCCGGGGTAAGTAGAAGCTTCTGCTCCGATGTCCGGCGACGCCGGTTGAATGCACAGAGGATGGAATTACGTCTGCGGACCAGTCGTGGTGGTACGGCGGGGCGCCGTGTCGACGAAGGGACCAGGCCAGATGGCGGAAGAGGTATTGTAGTTGTGGTAATTTTGTTTGCTAGCCGGGAGATGCGCCTGGCTCAGGGCTAGCTTCGGGGCTCTGTCACTCAGTGGCAGCTAGCTAGCTGTGATGATCAGGAGTAATGGTCCAGGGTTTACGGCAGGAATCCTGCGTTGTAGTGGAGAAAAACAGTCCGAGGCTGGCAGGTATTATTGCTGGCAGGTTTGTTGTCTGTAGTTTATGCCTGCCCATACCATAACCCTCCGCCACTATGGGGCACTCTGTTCACAACGTTAACATCAGCAAATCCCTCGCTCACACAATGCCATACATGTGGTCTGCGGTTGTCAAATTCTCTAAAATGAAGTTTGAGGCAGTTTATGGTAGAAAAATTAACATTAAGTTCTCTTTCAAGAGCTCAGGTGGACATTCCTGCAGCCAGCAGGCCAACATTAAAAAATCTGATTTCCTTTTATGTCCAACAATAAATAAATGAAACATATATTTTGCTTTTTGGACTGCTCAGAATATTTGCGGGGCCAAATCAAACCAAATAGAACCCTGGTCTAGTTGTTGATTTGGGATTCGGCCAGACTTTTGTTGAAACGAGAAATTCCCCTTGTCCTTCAGCAGAGGTGGAACTGTAGCGATAGATAGACGATTCATCTTCATATCTGTGCCATTCGAGCGTGCCCATGCTAAAATTCACTTTTGGCCACTGTGGCCGAAGAGGAAGAGAGGCCTAACTCTGCGGAAAATCTGTCTCCCTCCAGCAGGTTGCGGTTTTTCGTTGTTTTGCCCATCAAGCAAAGAATTTTTGAATGGAGGTCAAATAGTGCGTGTAGAATTTGTTCAACAAAAACATGAATGGCTTATTTGCTACGTGACCGTTTATTTAATCAAATATAAATTGTGTAATGCTTAAGTTGTTACGAGTGTACTGATAGAAGTAGGACTCGTGACATCCCGGCAACTTTGAGAGAAAAAATAAGTTTATATTAGAGTCTGGAGATGGAAATGCATAGTCATGACATGAGGCTATAAGCATCGTACAGATTTCGATTGAATTACAGGCGGTAGAAGTAAATAATAATATTCGAATATTTAAAAAATAAAATAAAATGTAATTAAAATAAATAAAGAAGGGTTCGGACATTTAAAGGACTACAGTTCCCATGTGCTAAAAGTACAATTGTGCTTTACGTCATGACGGTCACGCAACACGCCCACGCTGTCAAGGTTGCGGTTTTTTGCGGTGACAGCAAAGCGGCACACGCCATGTTCAGTGGAAACAAAAGGGGCAAGTTTCCACTGCTTGGTTGCCGGGTAAAGAAATAACATCGCTGGCTAGTTAGCAAAATTTGATGAAAAATGATAAAACGAGTATGAGAAGGGATTATTTTTTGGGGGCGGGGGGCTGATTGGAAAATTGCTGGAAGTTGTTACAATGCCCTTGTAAGTATCTCCCTTGGACACTGTACTGAGTGTGTTTGGAAAGGGGATTGATTGGGCCTACCGATGCGAGGTTGCCAGTCCATGTTTGCAACAAAAAGAAAGCAAGAAAGAAGGAAGAGCTTAGTGTAGTGGGAAATGGCTTTGAAACAAGATGGAGCACATTTGTTTTTAGACTATTGGCTAAGCTAATGTTACTTAGGTCTGACATTATAGGCTAGACATTTTAAGAGGTCTTGAAAAGTTGCAAACGGTATCAAGCTAGTTAGCTACATTCAGTTTATTAATGTTAACGTTTAGTCAGTTAGCTACATGTTGTAGTTTAGTCATGTTAACGTTTAGCTAGCTAGTTAGCATAGCAACGCTAGCTACCGTTAGTTATTTTTAACTAACACGCCGCAATTCGGCACAGCAGTAAATTTGCTATTTTGTGGTCACATGTACCACCTAACTAGTTACCAAATCACAATTTACTGCTAACTACCTGTTTTTACTAGTGTCCATGTTGTTGAAGTGTAAATGAATATCCGCAGAAGTAGTTAGTTAAATAGTCATACGTGACAGAACATTTGCAATATTGCATGTTGTCTGTAAGATGTAACGTTACTAGTTTAATAATCATTTTCTCAAACTAAACATGATCATATTCTTCTGGTAGACTACTTAAGACGCATCGTTTTTTTTGTTGTTGCCGTCTCTGACACGAAGCTATAGCAGATGCCATCATGATTGCAGAGGACAAATCACGTTTTGGGAGTCTTGAGTACCTACTTTTTTGTTGTTGTTCATTGTAATGGGACACAATAAGACATGCAAAACATCATCTTTCTCCTTTACAATGTTATGTCAACATGAAACTGTACGATAGGTTACCAAGTTGATGATGATTTCCTTATTGGTGCTTTACACCCAAACACTGTCAAAAGACGTTTGACTATAAACGTTTGCGGAATGAGAAGAATACACGTACATGTTTTTACCCAGAGGCCAACATTTTAGACGTATACCTTCTACCACATCCAAATAAACCACAGCAAGCAACGTAGCTATGTAAATCAGCATAGAAATCAGCTAAAAGCACACAGTATGAGCAGCAGTTGTAGCTCACTATGTGCTTTTTGATAACCTGTACAGAAAGGGTTCCATGGTATCAGGTGTATATTTTTTTTATTGATATTCAAATCCTTTATTTTTTTAAAATGTGTTTATTTGCACAACACCAAGAGAAATTCCTAGTAACATTTTGTTGCATGGCTATAAAGTATTCTTATTCTGATCACAACCACATCTGTCCTGTTTTCAGTCCGTCTACAAACCAGGTGTTGTTGGGTCGGGAAACACCCAAGCACTATGGGATCACTTCTCCTATCAGCCTGGCCCAAGCCAAGGAGGCTGACCTGGTCCTCACACACAGGCTGACTGAGGCCCTGAAACCATACGGGGTGTTTGAAGAGGAGCTGGAACTACAGCGCAGGTAAGATGGTTGTCACTACTAGGCTAAATTGTCATGTTAGAATGGGCACAAGTTTCATCAAAGCCTATTAAGGGTGGTGGTGGTAGGATGAGGCCTATTAGGAGAAGTTGTGGTGGTAGGATGAGGCCTATTAGGAGAAGTAGTGGTTGTGGTGGTAGGTTAAGGCCTATTAGGGGTGGTGGTAGGATGAGGCCTATTAGGGGTGGTGTTGGGTTGAGGCCTATTAGGGGTGGTGGTAGGATGAGGCCTATTAGGAGAAGTGGTGGTAGGATGAGGCCTATTAGGGGTGGTGGTAGGATGAGGCCTATTAGGAGAAGTAGTGGTGGTGGTAGGTTGAGGCCTATTAGGGGTGGTGGTAGGTTGAGGCCTATTAGGGGGGGTGGTAGGTTGAGGCCTATTAGGAGGGGTGGTGGTGGTAGGTTGAGGCCTATTAGGAGAAGTGGTGGTGGTAGGATGAGGCCTATTAGGAGAAGTAGTGGTGGTGGTAGGATGAGGCCTATTAGGGGTGGTGATAGGTTGAGGCCTATTAGGGGTGGTGGTGGTAGGTTGAGGCCTATTAGGGGTGGTGGTGGTGGTGGTAGTAGGTTGAGGCCTATTAGGGGGGGGGGGTGGTGGTAGGTTGAGGCCTATTAGGAGAAGTAGTGGTGGTGGTAGGATGAGGCCTATTAGGGGTGGTGGTAGGTTGAGGCCTATTAGGGGTGGTGGTGGTAGGATGAGGCCTATTTGGAGTAGTGGTGGTGGTAGGATGAGGCCTATTTGGAGAAGTGGTGGTAGGATGAGGCCTATTTGGAGAAGTAGTGGTAGAATGCTGCCTATTTGGAGAAGTAGTAGTGGTGGTGGTAGGATGCTGCCTATTTGGAGAAGTAGTGGTGGTGGTAGGATGAGGCCTATTTGGAGAAGTAGTGGTGGTAGGATGAGGCCTATTAGGGGGGGGGGGGGGGTGGTAGGATGAGGCCTATTAGGGGTGGTGGTAGGTTGAGGCCTATTAGGGGGGGTGGTAGGTTGAGGCCTATTAGGAGGGGTGGTGGTGGTAGGTTGAGGCCTATTAGGAGAAGTGGTGGTGGTAGGATGAGGCCTATTAGGAGAAGTAGTGGTGGTGGTAGGATGAGGCCTATTAGGGGTGGTGATAGGTTGAGGCCTATTAGGGGTGGTGGTGGTAGGTTGAGGCCTATTAGGAGAAGTAGTGGTGGTGGTAGGATGAGGCCTATTAGGGGTGGTGGTAGGTTGAGGCCTATTAGGGGTGGTGGTGGTAGGATGAGGCCTATTTGGAGTAGTGGTGGTGGTAGGATGAGGCCTATTTGGAGAAGTGGTGGTAGGATGAGGCCTATTTGGAGAAGTAGTGGTAGGATGCTGCCTATTTGGAGAAGTAGTAGTGGTGGTGGTAGGATGCTGCCTATTTGGAGAAGTAGTGGTGGTGGTAGGATGAGGCCTATTTGGAGAAGTAGTGATGGTAGGATGAGGCCTATTAGGGGGGGGTGGTAGGATGAGGCCTATTAGGGGTGGTGGTAGGTTGAGGCCTATTAGGGGGGGTGGTAGGTTGAGGCCTATTAGGAGGGGTGGTGGTGGAAGGTTGAGGCCTATTAGGAGAAGTGGTGGTGGTAGGATGAGGCCTATTAGGAGAAGTAGTGGTGGTGGTAGGATGAGGCCTATTAGGGGTGGTGGTGGTAGGTTGAGGCCCATTAGGGGTGGTGGTGGTGGTAGTAGGTTGAGGCCTATTAGGGGGGGGGGGGGGGGGTGGTGGTAGGTTGAGGCCTATTAGGAGAAGTAGTGGTGGTGGTAGGATGAGGCCTATTAGGGGTGGTGGTAGGTTGAGGCCTATTAGTGGTGGTGGTGGTAGGATGAGGCCTATTTGGAGTAGTGGTGGTGGTAGGATGAGGCCTATTTGGAGAAGTGGTGGTAGGATGAGGCCTATTTGGAGAAGTAGTGGTAGGATGCTGCCTATTTGGAGAAGTAGTGGTGGTGGTGGTAGGATGCTGCCTATTTGGAGAAGTAGTGGTGGTGGTAGGATGAGGCCTATTTGGAGAAGTAGTGGTGGTGGTAGGATGAGGCCTATTAGGGGGGGGTTAGGATGAGGCCTATTAGGGGGGGGTGGTAGGATGAGGCCTATTAGGGGGGGGTGGTAGGATGAGGCCTATTAGGGGGGGGGTGGTAGGATGAGGCCTATTAGGAAGGGGGGTGGTGGTGGTAGGATGAGGATAATAACTGGATCCGATATCTTGCCAGTACATCAGCCAATTATTATTGGCTGGTGGGGCGGCAGGTAGCCTAGTGGGTAGTGTTGGACTAGTAACCGAAAGGTTGCAAGATCAAATCCTCGAGTTAACAAGGTAAAAATCTGTCGTTCAGCCCCTGAACAAGGCAGTTAACCCACTGTTCCTATGGCGTCATTGATAATAAGAATTTGTTCTTAACTGACTTGCCTAGTTAAATAAAAAAAGGAACTTCTTAGGTTGGTGTTTTGGTCAGTACTAGGTAGACTGTATTTGTGGTTATAAAGTGCCATACTAGTTTAGTTATGATTTTTTTAAAGACTTCCTCTAAATCATGCTTTGGTTTCCATAGAATACATGTGTTGGGAAAACTGAACACACTGGTGAAGGAATGGATCCGTGACGTCAGTGAGACAAAGGTATGATTTTACTTCCTCCTCCTGGCGGTTCTCTCTGCTACTACAGCAGGGGTCTGGTGGTCAATGGATGTGTCCCAAATGTTCCCTTTTTAGTGTACTACTTTTGACCAGGATTTTGCACTATGAATGAAATAGGGTGCCATTTGGTACATGGATGATATTACAACAACAAGGCAGTGTTGCCTCCCATAATGCAGTGTTGCCTCCCATAATGCAGTGTTGCCTCCCATAATGCAGTGTTGCCTCCCATAATGCAGTGTTGCCTCCCATAATGCAGTGTTGCCTCCCATAATGCAGTGTTGCCTCCCATAATGCAGTGTTGCCTCCCATAATGCAGTGTTGCCTCCCATAATGCAGTGTTGCCTCCCATAATGCAGTGTTGCCTCCCATAATGCGGTGTTGCCTCCCATAATGCGGTGTTGCCTCCCATAATGCGGTGTTGCCTCCCATAATGCGGTGTTGCCTCCCATAATGCGGTGTTGCCTCCCATAATGCGGTGTTGCCTCCCATAATGCGGTGTTGCCTCCCATAATGCGGTGTTGCCTCCCATAATGCGGTGTTGCCTCCCATAATGCGGTGTTGCCTCCCATAATGCGGTGTTGCCTCCCATAATGCGGTGTTGCCTCCCATAATGCAGTGTTGCCTCCCATAATGCAGTGTTGCCTCCCATAATGCGGTGTTGCCTCCCATAATGCGGTGTTGCCTCCCATAATGCGGTGTTGCCTCCCATAATGCGGTGTTGCCTCCCATAATGCGGTGTTGCCTCCCATAATGCGGTGTTGCCTCCCATAATGCAGTGTTGCCTCCCATAATGCAGTGTTGCCTCCCATAATGCAGTGTTGCCTCCCATAATGCAGTGTTGCCTCCCATAATGCAGTGTTGCCTCCCATAATGCAGCAGGTTATGAATGATATATATTTTTTGTCCTCCTAGAATCTGCCTGCCTCAGTGATTGAAACGGTTGGAGGGAAGATCTTCACATTTGGGTCCTACAGGTTAGGAGTCCACACTAAAGGTAATTGTGTCATCTTTAGGAGGGTTACAGGTTGTTGAGTTGTGGTTAACACATTTGGGAACCTACAGGTCAGGAGTTCACACTGAAGGTAGGCGGCACTATAGTACGGTCAACCTTTTCATTTTGATGTTGTCCTCTAATCTTAGGAGGACTTGTCCAATAGCAACATTTTCTCCGGTTTGGTTTTTAAAGTTCCTTTGACATTCTCTTTGAAAAGCACTGTATAATATAGTATATAATACGCTATATAATATACTTATTAAACACAGCCTGGGTGCACTGCATAGGTAAAACATTTTCACACAACTCTTTATCACAGTGAACTTTTGAATTGTTGTGTCTTGTCCTTGTCCCTGTCCTTGTCCTTGTCCCTGTGTAGGTGCTGACATTGATGCCCTGTGTGTGGCTCCTCGGCATGTGGAGAGAACAGACTTCTTCTCCTCGTTCCTGGACAAGCTGAAGGAGCAGGAGGAGGTCAAAGATTTGAGGGTGGGTATCTGGACTATCTCAATTACATTGCCTTCATTCCTTGCGTCTTCTTTCCTCTTCTCAAACACCATTTTGTACATCGACTAACCTGTACCCCCGTACGTTGACTCTGTACCAGTACCCCCTGTATATAGCCTCCACATTGACTCTGTACCGGTACCCCCCTGTATATAGCCTCCACATTGACTCTGTACCAGTACCCCCTGTATATAGCCTCCACATTGACTCTGTACCAGTACCCCCTGTATATAGCCTCCACATTGACTCTGTACCAGTACCCCCTGTATATAGCCTCCACATTGACTCTGTACCGGTACCCCCTGTATAAAGCCTCCACATTGACTCTTTACCCCCTGTATATAGCCTCCACATTGACTCTGTACCAGTACCCCCTGTATATAGCCTCCACATTGACTCTGTACCGGTACCCCCTGTATATAGCCTCCACATTGACTCTGTACCGGTACCCCCTGTATATAGCCTCCACATTGACTCTGTACCAGTACCCCCTGTATATAGCCTCCACATTGACTCTGTACCGGTACCCCCTGTATAAAGCCTCCACATTGACTCTTTACCCCCTGTATATAGCCTCCACATTGACTCTGTACCGGTACCCCCTGTATATAGCCTCCACATTGACTCTGTACCGGTACCCCCTGTATATAGCCTCCACATTGACTCTGTACCGGTACCCCTTGTATATAGCCTCCACATTGACTCTGTACCAGTACCCCCTGTATATAGCCTCCACATTGACTCTGTACCAGTACCCCCTGTAAATAGCCTCCACATTGACTCTGTACCAGTACCCCCTGTATATAGCCTCCACATTGACTCTGTACCGGTACCCCCTGTATATAGCCTCCACATTGACTCTGTACCAGTACCCCCTGTATATAGCCTCCACATTGACTCTGTACCGGTACCCCCTGTATATAGCCTCCACATTGACTCTGTACCGGTACCCCCTGTATATAGCCTCCACATTAACTCTGTACCAGTACCCCACTGTATATAGCCTCCACATTGACTCTGTACCAGTACCCCCCTGTATATAGCCTCCACATTGACTCTGTACCAGTACCCCCCTGTATATAGCCTCCACATTGACTCGGTACCCCCTGTATATAGCCTCCACATTGACTCTGTACCCCCTGTATATAGCCTCCACATTGACTCTGTACCCCCTGTATATAGCCTCCACATTGACTCGGTACCCCCTGTATATAGCCTCCACATTGACTCTGTACCCCCTGTATATAGCCTCGTTATTTTATTGTTACTCTTTATTTTTGTATTTTAGTAAGTATTTTCTTAACTAACGGGGCTGCAGCGTAGCCTAGTGGTTAGAGCGTTAGACTAGTAACCGGAAGGTTGCGAGTTCAAACCCCCGAGCTGACATGGTACAAATCTGTCGTTCTGCCCCTGAACAGGCAGTTAACCCACTGTTCCCAGGCCGTCATTGAAAATAAGAATTTGTTCTTAACTGACTTGCCTGGTTAAATAAAGGTTAAATTAAAAAAAATATATATTTTTCTTGAACTGCATTGTTGGTTAAGGGCTTGTAAGTAAACATTTCACTGTAAGGTCTAGTTTGAACACCGGTTCTATTCGGAGCATGTGACAAATACCATTTGATGAGAAGGTAAGAGGCCTCGCCCCTCTGACCTTCGTATCCAATGGGTTTTGAGAAGGCGGTGAGAAGAGGACGTGAGGAATTAAGGCAATGTATTTGCGATTCTGGTGTTGGTAGACTAAAGTTGAGGTGCAGACTGTTCATCAACTCTTCTTTTTTTTCCCCCCCAGGCTGTTGAGGAGGCATTTGTCCCCGTGATAAAGCTGTCTTTCGACAGCATTGAGGTATGACATTTGAAAGTATTTATTGTTTATGGTTTCATTATAGGCCTAAATGTGAAGTTGGTTCAGGTCATTCAATATGAATTGAGATTTGCGGCTTTTTTTTAAATGTCCAATGATTTTTGTGTATTTCTAGATCGATATCCTGTTTGCTCGGTTAGCGTTGCAAACCATCCCAGAGAATCTGGACCTCCGAGATGACGGGCTGCTGAAGAACCTTGACATCCGCTGCATTAGGAGTCTCAATGGTAACACTGAGCTCTTTTATATCTCCTGAGCTCCGGTCCTGATGTGGTTCAGTTGGTAAAAAGGGTGCCGCTGTCGACAACGGTGTTGTGGGTTCAATATTATCGCTGGGGTCACATGGTAAAATGTATGTCGCTTTGGATAAAATCATCTGCCGCGTGGTTTCTCCACTTCACTGATGTTGATATTGGATCCATGTTAAAAACACAAGGTCTAACAATTGGTTGTTGGCTCAACCTCTGACCCTACCTACACTTAGTTGAAAGCATCCACTGTGTTGTAGAATTTCAAGTAATCTGCATTGTCTATGTTATCCCCCTCTGTCTATTGTGAGTGATAATGACTTGGATGTTTTTTGTTGTTGTCAGGTTGTAGAGTTACAGATGAAATCCTCCATCTTGTGCCCAACATTGAGAACTTCAGACTGACACTGAGGACCATCAAGCTGTGGGCTAAACGTGAGTTGGATCTGTGTAGTGTTGCGTAGCGTCAAGCATAGGAGTACAATCATTTGCCTTGGTGGAAACAACTGAGTCGGCATCTCCTGTAAGCGTGTGTATGTGTCTGTACTTGTGTGTTTTGAGTCGGTCCCTGTACTATATCAGTTTGTACGTCTTGCTGTGTAACACTGTTGTGGCTAGGCAGGTGGGATTATCTCTTTCTCACCTTGTCCTCTTTTCACACAAACTATCAACTAATGGCATGTCAACACGCTGGGCCCACACTGACAGCCTTCAGGTCCTATTCCCTAAACAGGATTAGCCTCTAAAATAAACTGAGTCATGGCATTTTTTTACACAGGACAGACCACGCCCCTCGTGGCCATGGTGAATTTGTTTGGCTTGCATATGCTGCCTGGCAACCAACTGTCCAATCATGTTTTGTCTTGTGGGAACAACTGCCGTGGAGTCACTCACCTGCTTGTATAATAGGCCAGGTGCATAACTAAGCCCAATCCAAAACATCCCCAGCCCCACCAACCCTTTGGTGATCTTTAGAAACTAGATAGATGTAAGCTATATGGCATAAGCATTTCCAAGTTTATTGGGAGGCAAGGCAGAACAATCAAGGAATTGCCTTTTGAATTACAAAATCAGAAAAATAACACTGGTGCCTTGTGGTCATTGATGTAATGCCCTTATTAGGTCTTTGTGTTTCTCTCACCTGTACCAAATGGCTCAATTACCATCACATGTGAATCTACTGGTATACTTTACCAGAAAATGTATCTACGACTCGCTTGCCTCTATCCTGCTGACTGGCATGTAGGGCAACAACAACATAACTAAATCTACGCCATCTACAGTGATAGACACGTCCTCCCCCAGTTCATAACATCTACAGTGATAGACACGTCCTCCCCCAGGTCACAACATCTACAGTGATGGACACGTCCTCCCCCAGTTCATAACATCTACAGTGATAGACACGTCCTCCCCCAGGTCACAACATCTACAGTGATGGACACGTCCTCCCCCAGTTCATAACATCTACAGTGATAGACACGTCCTCCCCCAGGTCACAACATCTACAGTGATGGACACGTCCTCCCCCAGGTCACAACATCTACAGTGATGGACACGTCCTCCCCCCAGGTCACAACATCTACAGTGCTATACACGTCCTCCCCCCAGGTCATAACATCTACAGTGCTATACACGTCCTCCCCCAGGTCACAACATCTACAGTGATGGACACGTCCTCCCCCAGGTCATAACATCTACAGTGCTGGACCCCCCCCCCCCCAGGTCATAACATCTACAGTGCTATACACGTCCTCCCCCCAGGTCACAACATCTACAGTGATGGACACGTCCTCCCCCAGGTCATAACATCTACAGTGCTGGACCCCCCCCCCCCAGGTCATAACATCTACAGTGCTATACACGTCCTCCCCCCAGGTTACAACATCTACAGTGCTATACACGTCCTCCCCCAGGTCATAACATCTACAGTGCTATACACCTCCTCCCCCAGGTCATAACATCTACAGTGCTATACACCTCCTCCTCCAGGTCATAACATCTACAGTAATATCCTGGGCTTCCTGGGTGGTGTCTCCTGGGCCATGCTGGTAGCCAGGACCTGCCAGCTCTACCCCAACGCCGTGGCCTCCACCCTTGTACACAAGTTCTTCCTCGTCTTCTCCAAATGGTAAGCAGTCGCTCTCCATTCGGATGTGCTCTGTGACCTGTTTCTCATGGCCGTTGAGTTGTTCTGTCTTTTTGAAGGAGATTTCTTTGTTTCTCTTTAGTCTGAAGTAGAGGTCGACCGATTGATCGGAATGGCCGATTTTAATTAGGGCTGATTTCAAGTTTCCATGACAATCGGAAATCAGTATTTTTGGGCGCCGATATGCCGATTTTAATTTATTTTTTTAATTTTATTTTTTAATATATATGTTTTTAATTTTATTTAGATTTTTTTTTACACCTTTATTTAATCTTTTTAACTAGGCAAGTCAGTTAAGAACACATTCTTATTTTCAATGACGGCCTAGGAACGGTGGGTTACCTGCCTTTTTCAGAGGCAGAACGACAGATTTTCACCTTGTCAGCTCGGGGGATCCTTTCTTGCAACCTTACAGTTAACTAGTCTAACGCAATAACGACCTGCCTCTCATTGCACTCCACAAGGAGACTGCCTGTTACGCGAATGCAGTAAACCAAGGTAAGTTGCTAGCTAGCATTAAAATAATCTTATAAAAATCAATCATAATCACTAGTTAACTACACATGGTTGATTATATTACTAGATATTATCTAGCGTGTCCTACATTGCATATAATCTGACTGAGCATACAAGTATCTGACTGAGCGGTGGTAGGCAGAAGCAGGCGCGTAAACATTCATTTAAACAGCACTTTCGTGTATTTTGACAGCAGCTCTTCGTTGTGCGTCAAGTATTGTGCTGTTTATGACTTCAAGCTTATCAACTCCCGAGATGTGGCTCGTGTAACCGAAGTGAAATGGCTAGCTAGTTAGCGCGCATTAATTGTCGTTGTGTTGCTGGTTCGAGCCTAGGGAGGAGCGAGGAGAGGGACGGAAGCTATACTGTTACACTTCCTATACTAAAGTACCTATAAGAACATCCAATAGTCAAAGGTTAATGAAATACAAATGGTATAGAGGGAAATAGTCCTATAATTCCTATAATAACTACAACCTAAAACTTCTTACCTGGGAATATTGAAGAATCATGTTAAAAGGAACCACCAGCTTTCATATGTTCTCATGTTCTGAGCAAGGAACTTAAACCTTAGCTTTCTTACATGGCACATATTGCACTTTCACTGTCTTCTCCAACACTTTAAACCAAATTGAACATGTTTCATTATTTATTTGAGGCTAAATTGATTTTATTCATGTATTATATTAAGTTAAAATAAGTGTTAATTCAGTATTGTTGTAATTGTCATTATTACAAATATATATATATTTTTTTAATCGGCCGATTTAATCGGTATCGGCTTTTTTGGTCCTCCAATCGGTATCGGCGTTAAAGAATCATAATCGATCGACCTCTAGTCTGAAGTGTGTATGAACCGTGAACACATTTTTCTCAGTCCTTGGTGCTTGTTGCAGCTCTATTACTGCTGTTTTCCTTAGGAACATAGTGAAACAAGATGTGTGTCTAAAGGGGTGACTGACTGGTGTATTGGGGTTGCCTGACCTACTGGTATTACCTGGTCTGTATCATCACACTAAACTTGAGTTGTGTTAATGCAGGGAATGGCCCAACCCTGTTCTCCTGAAGCAGCCAGAGGACTGCAACCTGAACCTGCCAGTCTGGGACCCCAGGGTAATGTTGATCATAATGTTGAACCTGCCAGTCTGGGACCCCAGGGTAATGCTGATCATAATGTTGAACCTGCCAGTCTGGGACCCCAGGGTAATGTTGATCATAATGTTGAACCTGCTTGTCTGGGACCCCGGGGTAATGTTGAACCTGCCAGTCTGGGACCCCGGGGTAATGTTGAACCTGCCAGTCTGGGACCATGGGGTAATGTTGAACCTGCCATTCTGGGACCCCAGGGTAATGTTGAACCTGCCAGTCTGGGACCCCTGGGTAATGTTCATAATGTTGAACCTGCAAGTCTGGGACCACGGGGTAATGTTGAACCTTCCAGTCTGGGACCACGGGGTAGTGTTGATCATAATGTTGAACCTTCCAGTCTGGGACCCCGGGGTAATGTTGAACCTGCCAGTCTGGGACCCCTGGGTAATGTTCATAATGTTGAACCTGCAAGTCTGGGACCACGGGGTAATGTTGAACCTGCCAGTCTGGGACCACGGGGTAGTGTTGATCATAATGTTGAACCTGCCAGTCTGGGACCACGGGGTAGTGTTGATCATAATGTTGAACCTGCCAGTCTGGGACCCCGGGGTAATGTTGAACCTGCCAGTCTGGGACCGATGGGTAATGTTCATAATGTTGAACCTGCCAGTCTGGGACCCCAGGGTAATGTTGATCATAATGTTGAACCTTCCAGTCTGGGACCCCGGGGTAATGTTGAACCTGCCAGTCTGGGACCCCTGGGTAATGTTCATAATGTTGAACCTGCAAGTCTGGGACCACGGGGTAATGTTGAACCTGCCAGTCTGGGACCACGGGGTAGTGTTGAACCTGCCAGTCTGGGACCACGCGGTAGTGTTGATCATAATGTTGAACCTGCCAGTCTGGGACCACGGGGTAGTGTTGATCATAATGTTGAACCTACCAGTCTGGGACCCCGGGGTAATGTTGAACCTGCCAGTCTGGGACCCCGGGGTAATGTTGAACCTGCCAGTCTGGGACCCCGGGGTAATGTTGAACCTGCCAGTCTGGGACCCCGGGGTAATGTTGAACCTGGCAGTCTGGGACCCCGGGGTAATGTTGAACTTGCCAGTCTGGGACCCCGGGGTAATGTTGGACCTGCCAGTCTGGGACCCTGGGGTAATGTTGAACCTGCCAGTCTGGGACCCCGGGGTAGTGTTGATCATAATGTTGAACCTGCCAGTCTGGGACCCTGGGGTAATGTTGAACCTGCCAGTCTGGGACCCCGGGGTAGTGTTGATCATAATGTTGAACCTGCCAGTCTGGGACCCTGGGGTAATGTTGAACCTGCCAGTCTGGGACCCCGGGGTAGTGTTGATCATAACTACGACAGGTGTTCATACTGTTACTAGTCCGGTCCTGAGCAACACTGACTACGTCAAGGACGGTCATGAACTTAACTACCTCAAGCATTTTACCTTCAGAGCTGCCAAGTTAAGGGAAATACAATAAAAACAGGTGGTTAATTAACCCTGTTCCACCAGGACGTATCCCAGGGTGTTAACCGTGTAAAGTCTAGAGCCAGGGGTTTTTCCCTGTAACATCTGTCAGTCCCACTTCTTTCATCTGTTCCAGTACAAAGACATTTGATTCACCTGCATTAGATGCTTCATAACACTATTATCAAGATAGAACTCTTGAGAATGTGTTTAACTATTGTACCAAGTGACCCCTTCTGCATGTAGTGGAGGGTTTTGATTGGCTCTGAGTGTCCTAACTGCTGTTCCAGGTGACCCCCAGTGACCGGTACCACCTGATGCCCATCATCACACCAGCCTACCCCCAGCAGAACTCTACCTACAACGTCTCTGCCTCTACGCGTGCCGTCATGGTGGACGAGTTCAAACAGGGTCCGTAAAGCCGTCTCAAATTCTAACTTTATACACAAACTGTTGCATCCACTCTTAGGTCCAGTCTCTCTGAAACTGGATGCTCTTTATACAAAACCCTTCAGGCCAGAGTCCTAATTTCAGAGACTTGAGCAAGAAACATACTCCCAACATTCACATAAATGATCCATTGATGTGAAAAAGGGAAGGAGCATCAAATGTAAATTGTTTATGCCTATGTCAAGTAAATTCAGCCTCCTTCGGGTGTCTTTTCTCAAGGGGTTCCCTAACGGCTGTCTTCATTGTAGCCTTAGCTACGTTGCCTCATCTGTAGTTTTTTCCTTTTTGGTTCTCCTTCCGTTTTGGTCAACACGTTTTCCTTCCCCTCTACAGGTCTGGCCATCACAGATGAAATTTTGCAGAGTAAAGCAGAGTGGTCCAAACTATTTGAAGCACCAAACTTCTTTCAAAAATACAAGTATGTATTAAACAGCTTATCCTGTGGGACACGCATGGTGAGACAAACCAACTATTTCAATAAAGATTTCGATTTTCAAAATACACCAACCACCTCACTCGCACCTTTTTCAGTAAATGTGAAGTTCTCTTGTTCCTCTCTGTATATGTAATCCACTCATTCAGTTTGATTTATTTGTGTTATTAAATAAACACTTCAGGCTTAGACAAGATTCAAAAGATGCTTTCTTCTGCCCTAAGCACCCTCTCTGATTCTCAAAACAATGATCGTAAAGACAAATACAATGTTAATGTCATACAGAGCCTGAAGTCCAGTATAATCACTGCTATTACCTATAGACTGTGCTCTCTAATGTAAGCACAACTCAATATTTGATGTTTGTATATTTTAATATCTTACTAAAGGTAGGTACTTCAGCTGTAAGGTTCTTATTATACTGTACATCTACTTCCCCAAATAAAATGATTTAGTTAAACATTTGCACTATGTATTTCTTGTTAGTCTTCATTTTGTAGATATGATTTTTTTGTTATCAAGTTTTGATCGTGACAAATCCTTTTAAGTTGTAGCATAACATTAGCAGGAATCCATGTGAAGAATACAAGATTTAAGTCATTGGATCTTTGTTTCATTCTATACATGTGGGTACCACATCCTCTTTCACTTATCAGTTCTGCTCAATCTTGAGAAATGTACTTGAATGTTGAAATCTGAAGTGGGGGGGGAGTAAAGATGAAAATATAATTTTGTTAATTGGTTTATCAGTAATATGCAAAGAGCATGATGCTAGTCTTGTACAGTGGCAACAATTATGTTACTGAAGAGGCCTTGTCCTTGGCGGAGGAGACATTCCTCCTCTTGCAGCCCCAATCAACATGTAGACCTATTTACAGAAGGCTGATCTTTTTGTTGCCCAGTCCCCTCCTTTAAGGGTTCTAGATTGACTTGTTCCAATCCCCTTTTCTTTTACCAAAATCTTCTATTCCCGAGGCTCTCTATTTGAAATCAAATCCCCTCAAGTCTTTTGGGAAATCAGTTTGATCCAGATCCTTTCTTTGACAGAGAAGTATCAGAACATGTTGATGTGTAATTGCCTTAAGCACACCCTGGCTTAAGCACCTCTTCTTATCCTTTGAGTTGCTGACAGAGGAAAGGACAAAATGCACCAGCACATTCTGGACAGTCATTTGACAGCACTGGAGAGCCTGAAAACATGGATACAATTAAAAGTGATTTAAAATAAATCCAGCCTGTGGATTGGACTGCAGAGTTAGAGGAGTCAGTATATATCCAGCCTGTAGACTGGACTGCAGAGTTGGAGGAGTCAGTATATATCCAGCCTGTGGACTGGACTGCAGAGTTAGAGGAGACAGTATATATCCAGCCTGTGGACTGGACTGCAGAGTAAGAGGAGACAGTATATATCCAGCCTGTGGATTGGACTGGCGCATTCGAGGAGACAGATGTTATGCTTTGATTGTTATCCAGGTTAGACTGTTTCTAAATCAGGCTTGATGAACATATTTCATAATCAGACCGTCCTGCTGGTCTGGCTGGCACCCTGCTGATTACTACACCCGTTTCTCTGTACTGTTGCTGTTTGAATAAATCAATCATTTGTCCTGGGCTCAGACCTTTTTATTTTCAACGTGGCCTGAAAATGAAATATCTTATCCTTTTCCATTCATCTGCTTGGTAATGTAATCCTATTTATAATATTCTAACCGTGTGGGAACTGATCGGAACGAGCTCCTGTGATTGGACTAACAGTGAAGTAGTGTGGTTAACAACCGGTGCAAGGCAGAGTATACAGTAGGAAATGACTGCTTGGTGCTGCTGTGATAACTGCATGGAGATTGTACATGTAGGCAGACAAGACATGTAAGTGAATACGTTTGTACAGTTAGTGTAATAATAGTGACTTTCAGTATACTTAAATATCGTGGAAGATATATTTTACACTAAATTAGGTTTGTTCTCAAGTTGACGGGAAGAGGGTTTGGTGAATGAATTATCTTGGTAGTGCGATTTGGGTTTTTCTCTGGCTAGTTTGGATTTGTTATGGAGTGTTTGTAGCTGTTACTGTGACATGTTTGTGTAAAAGACATGTTCAGTTTAGGACGATGTAGTTTCTTGCCTTTTTAAAACACAGACGTTGGTCATTTATTTGTAGTTTTTTTTAGCTGTTTTAGTTTGATAAAGTGTGTTTTTAGAAATGAACATATTTCCATGACCTGCTGCAGGGTGGTGGCGAGGACTGGGTGGACTGGTCCGGGCCCCTCTGTGCCTGGGGCTCTCCTAGCCTGGGGCTCTCCTAGCCTGGGTTCGTTTCCTGGCTGCTGTCTTTAGGGGTTCCTAGCCTGGGTTCGTTGCCTGGCTGCTGTCTTTAGGGGTTCCTAGCCTGGGGCTCTCCTAGCCTGGGGCTCTCCTAGCCTGGGGCTCTCCTAGCCTGGGTTCGTTGCCTGGCTGATGTCTTTAGGGGTTCCTAGCCTGGGTTCGTTGCCTGGCTGATGTCTTTAGGGGTTCCTAGCCTGGGTTCGTTTCTTGGCTGCTGTCTTTAGGGGTTCCTAGCCTGGGGCTCTCCTAGCCTGGGGCTCTCCTAGCCTGGGGCTCTCCTAGCCTGGGGCTCTCCTAGCCTGGGTTCGTTTCCTGGCTGCTGTCTTTAGGGGTTCCTAGCCTGGGTTCGTTGCCTGGCTGCTGTCTTTAGGGGTTCCTAGCCTGGGTTCGTTGCCTGGCTGCTGTCTTCAGGGTGTAATGGTAATGTTCTGTCTCTTATGTTCCAAGGCATTATATTGTGTTGCTAGCAAGCGCCCCCACCGAGAAGCAGCACCTGGAGTGGTGAGTACTGACTGTGTGGGGGGGGGGCTGGAAAAACCTTTGGGTGAGATTATATGACTGACTGACTGAATGAGGGTGGAGACATGGTGTATTACATGTGAATCAATTTCAATGTTACTCTTTTAAAGCCTTTATTCACCTACTGTTAGGGAATACATTAGGAAAAGTGCTGTTTTTCTCTGTCCTGGCAGGGTTGGTCTGGTTGAGTCTAAGATCAGGATCTTAGTAGGAAACCTGGAGAAGAATGAGTTCATAACGTTGGCCCATGTCAACCCCCAGTCATTCCCTGGACCCAAGGAAAGCAGGGAGAAGTGAGTTTATTATACAAGGTTGTAGTAAGCTCTTAATAGACTATTTCTCACCTGTCTTGTCTTTTCCAGAGAGGAGGTCAGCACCATGTGGGTGATAGGGGTTATCTTTAAGAAGATGGAGGCATCAGAGAACCTCAACGTTGACCTGACCATTGACATCCAGTCCTTTACTGACACGGGTATAAAATCACCTTACTCAATTCAACTCAGGAATGTAGAATTTGAAAACGATATTTGTCATGTTTTCTGCACTTGTATCTAGTTCTAGTATTTGACACAAACTAGCATGCTAATGTTATATTAAAAAGTTATATTTTCTAAATGCTTCCTGCAGTGTACCGGCAGGCGATGAACAGCAAGATGTTTGAGGCGGACATGAAGATCCAGGCCATGCATGTGAAGAGGAGACAACTTCACCAGCTACTGCCCAACCTGGTCATGCCCAAACGCAGGAAGGTACGACTTCCTACTGCAGCTACATGTCAGTTAATTATTTAGTCTGCTCCTTGTTAACAATAGAGGTGTAACACTCATTTATAGAGTTTTATATTCTGCTTTTCACACAGTCTCTTAGCTGACTGATTGCTTGCTTGCGGTATTGAGTTGTAACCAGTGTCGTTTTGTTCTGTCCTCCAGCACTCGACAGAGGGGCTTCGTCAGATAAATGACAGTAGTCTGGACCTATCGTTAGACAGTGACAACAGTATGTCTGTGCCATCCCCCACGGCCATGCCAGCCACTGTGCCCACGTCAACCCCAGTGAAGTGTGGCCCACTAGGTCCCCATCCAAGTCCCCTTGCGGCTGCAGCCGGCCAGCCTGAGGCCCCAGCTGTGAAGAGACCTGGCTCGCCTATGCAGGAAGAGAGGAAGCGGTTCAAATCAGATGCTGAGGTATTCAATCTTTAATTGTCCCAGTAGAGAAATTCCATCTTCATTGTGTAGCCAGGAGTTTACCGATAATACTGTGAAATGTATATTCCCTATATGTTTTATTCCAGCTTTTTACTGTCATTTTGAGACGCCTCTCTTCTGTCTACAGATTTGTCTCTTATTTCTGGCATAGTAGTGGGCAGTGTTGGGATAAAAAAAAAAAAATAAAGTAACACTATATTATCGTGTGTTACTTTCATTAAAGAAATCTGTTTGTTTGACTGTCGGGAGGAGCAAGGATGACCTACCGAAGATAGTCTACTTACTAGGCGGCAGGTAGCCTAGTGGTTAGAGCAGGTAGCCTAGTGGTTAGAGCAGGTAGCCTAGTGGTTAGAGCAGGTAGCCTAGTGGTTAGAGCAGGTAGCCTAGTGGTTAGAGCAGGTAGCCTAGTGGTTAGAGCAGGTAGCCTAGTGGTTAGAGCAGGTAGCCTAGTGGTTAGAGCAGGTAGCCTAGTGGTTAGAGCAGGTAGCCTAGTGGTTAGAGCAGGTAGCCTAGTGGTTAGAGCAGGTAGCCTAGTGGTTAGAGCAGGTAGCCTAGTGGTTAGAGCAGGTAGCCTAGAGCAGGTAGCCTAGTGGTTAGAGCAGGTAGCCTAGTGGTTAGAGCAGGTAGCCTAGAGCAGGTAGCCTAGAGCAGGTAGCCTAGAGCAGGTAGCCTAGTGGTTAGAGCAGGTAGCCTAGTGGTTAGAGCAGGTAGCCTAGTGGTTAGAGCAGGTAGCCTAGAGCAGGTAGCCTAGTGGTTAGAGCAGGTAGCCTGGTGGTTAGAGCAGGTAGCCTGGTGGTTAGAGCAGGTAGCCTGGTGGTTAGAGCAGGTAGCCTAGGGGTTAGAGCAGGTAGCCTAGTGGTTAGAGCAGGTAGCCTAGTGGTTAGAGCAGGTAGCCTAGAGCAGGTAGCCTAGTGGTTAGAGCAGGTAGCCTAGAGCAGGTACCCTAGTGGTTAGAGCAGGTAGCCTAGAGCAGGTAGCCTGGTGGTTAGAGCAGGTAGCCTGGTGGTTAGAGCAGGTAGCCTGGTGGTTAGAGCAGGTAGCCTGGTGGTAAGAGCGTTGGGCCAGTAACCGAAAGGTTGCTAGATCGAATCCCTGAGCTGACAAAGAAAAAAAAAAGTGATTCTTCCCCTGAACAAGACAGTTGACCCACTGTTCCCCGGTAGGCCGGCATTGTAAATAAGAATTTGTTATAAACTGACTTGCCTAGTTAAATAAAGGTTAAATAAAAAAAATACTAACTCCGGTTTGAGCACTACGTCCTCCTCCTCTGTGGCACTGCTTTCCTGTGCTGCTGAATTAGCCATGTACACTGCAAGACAAACGTATGTACAGACCCCCCCCCCCCCCCCCCCAAAAAATACATTAATTCAATTTCTGGTTATAGACTGCACCTACACAGACCCATAGAGATGTATAGAGGACACACTTCCCACTAGACGGGGTAGCCCTCTGTGGGCTTTGCGATCAGAGAAGCGATCAATGGCAAAGATCAGAGGTGCACCCTCTCTGCGTTTCTATTGGACAGTAGCTGTCATGGCTTTCCCCCAACAGTTTTTCTACGCTACGCTAAATGAGGAAATGAGATATGATTGTGAAAGTAACCACGCAAGTAACTAATAAAGTTACCCAATTTAAAAAGTAAACCATTACTTAACTCCGTTACTCATATAGAGTCATCTGAATACTTAACGCGTTACCCTGAGTCCATTTATTGATCTACTAAATATGCTTAACGGATAAACTTCTCTTCCTTTGTAGGATTCAGCTGTTGAGAAAAATCCTTCAGGGGAGACAGTCCCCACAAGCCTGACCCCCTCTCCTCCGCCCACCATGGGCCCCCCAGCGGCCCCCCGCACCTCTCGCCAGGAGATGCTGGAGGAGGAGGACCCCTCCCCAGTCCCAGAGACTAGGACAACAGAGAATGGGGCAGCTGCCGGAGAGGAGTGCACCACTGTGGAGGCACAGGCACGTAACAAGCTTATCCATAGTGTCACATCATCATGTATAAATATATTCATTGTTGTAGTCTATCTTTTCAGAATGTTTGGCTACATCTTGATGCTATTATAAGAAGCATATATTTTTAATTAATGCTAGATTTAGAAGAGTCAGGTGAACATGGTTAGATAGTTGTGATAAACTGTTCTGTGGGCCTTGCTGTTCCCAGGTCAATGAGGACAGTATGTCCGAGGAGATGCCTGCTTCTGAAGGGGAAGGCAAGATGGAGGCAGATATTAAGGTATCAATGCACTCTATTTTTCTGTCTGCCTCTCTGTCTGTCTGCCTCTCTGTCTGTCTGTCTTCTCTCTCTCTCTGCCTCTCACTTTCATAATTCATGTCTGAAAAGTGTACAGATCATTTTCTATACGGTCTATATTTCCACTTTGGTCTGTCTGTTGTTAGTTTTGCAGCCAAACTACAACTTGATTATCTTACTCTTCCCTCAGCGAATGGTCAGTGCGGATCTGTCTGATGTGCCCCTCCTGCCAGCCAACCCAATTCCAGTGGTGAAGAACTCTATAAAGCTTCGCCTCAGCAGGTAGGAGAGAGGACAGACAGACGCATCTACTCGCCTCCCCGGCCCCTATACCCTGAACTCTACTGTGGGTGTCCTAAGACATTCTCAGTCCTCTGCCACGGAATGCCCACAGTGCTGCAGATAAAGACACAAACCGACAACACAGGCGACTAGACAGACGTCATCTCTTTTCAACCAGGGACATTGTCAGTTGACATGAAGGACGTAGCTGCAACTGTCTCCACAAGAGGGCGATGCTGCTCTTCTGCTGAATTCTCCTAGGTGACTTCCAACCTATACCTTACTGGTTAAAGGGTAGAAGTTGTCCCATAGACACAGATCTAGGATCAGCACACCTTCCCCTGAGTCTTAGTAAAACACAAAACGGACCCTAGATCAACATGTCGGCATCTTCATCCTACTCCTTCCAGAGCTGCTGGTTACCAGGAATAAACAACGTGACATAAAGGTGTCATCTTTCCTGTGCATGCAGACGTGTGTGCTGTGCGTGGACGTGGATGCTCATTGGTTCTCTCTCTTCTTCTCTCCTCATTGTGTTGTCCAGAGAACAGATGATGACGGAACAAGTTCTGTTGACTAATGATGTTGGGATTTCTTTGTCCCAGTGGTTTACTGTGTGTGTGTGTGTGTGTGGTGTGTGTGTGTGTGTGTGAGTGAAGCACCTTGGTATGATGTCAAAACGTACTTTGAGTAATAAAGAAGAGCAGAACGGAAAATGAAGATTGGGTCAGTGGTGTTAGATGTCTTCCTGTTACCGTTGTGATATACCGAAGTGTGTAACAGATGACAGGTTATGGCTGCGCCAAAGGTAGTACACTATATAAAGGGAATTGGGTTCCATTTGGGACGCCCAAAGCTAATCACTGTCAGTCAGTCAACTGTTGGGATGTGAGGTGGCCTTTGGGGTTGTATGGAGATGTATAGGAAAGGGTATGAGGGTGTTTGGGATGCCTCAAAAAGACATGGACACAGTCAGACACATGCAGCTAACGCTTGCTAAAGGAACTAGCTCAGGTTCGAGTACATACAAAACACAATAACTTTGACCAAAAAAAAGAAAGCTCACAACTTCTGTGGGAACAGAATAGCTTAGTCTCTTCAGGATAGTTTAGTGTTTTTATTACGGTAGTCGTATGTACAGGATACACATGGAAAACATTGTCTGACGAAATGCTAACTGGTTCCTTCTGGACAATGCGACAATAATAAGAACTAATAAAAGATAACAATAGAAACATGAAGTAGATGTCACAGTAGAATAGAATAAACCTTTTTTTTTTTTTTTAAGTATAATAACAGGAAGTCACAATTTCTAGTACAATATTTGGACAGGGTAGAATAGTCAATAGTGATACAGGTCTATAGTCTAGAGATGACAAGGAGTTAAGAATTGAGTTCTACAGGAATGTTCAGATTATATCAGAGGAAAATATGGTTTTAGAGGGCTATGGCTGGCATGTTGATTGGAGAAGTGGTCTGGTGTCTTGAGTAGACCATTTAGTTATATATATGCATAGACTTAGAATGAATAGAACGGGTGTAGTACCTCTGACCATTCTAATCATTCTGATTCTATGTATACATGCATTGTACAGTAACTGTTAGTGTCATGTACCAAAAACATGAAAACGATGAAAAACAATTATTTTTCTTTTGCGTGGAACATGTAAGACTTGAGCTTTCGTATTGATGGATTATTTGAATAGATATATAATTACTCAACTATCACGCAGAAGGTTAAGAGCACAAATATTCTTTGTTGGCTATTAATTTCTGATTTACTAGGTCATAACATAATTGGGATGTGCCAGAATAGTCGACGGGTTGAGTACTCGATAGTATTGTTAGAGGACGACAGTTATTTTTGGTTTCACAGGTTTGTTTTGAAAAGTTTTAAAACGATGTGTACTGAATTTTCACTTAATATTTTGTTGATGTCTTAACAAAATGTAGCTTTTGTCTCGGTTGTTTTGTGCTAATTGTGTGGGACTCGTATGTTAACGATGAATCTGAATTTAGACCACTGTCAACATAGGGTGCGTTAATCTACATGAATAGATCATTTTCTTCAATGACAAAACATTATTTCCCGTTCTTACAATGCTCTTTTTCAGTTCAAAATTGTTTCTTAGGTGTATTTGTAAGGACGAGGTATTGTACTTTTTTCCCCCTCAAAAATAAAGCTCTACGTTGCAAAGATGCGTTGGTCTTGTGTTCTTGTTCGAAGTACCCCACCACCATGAACAAAAATAGTGATCGCTCCCAACACCGCGACATAACGCCACATCAGACTCTTACCCACCCAACACCGCGACATAACGCCACATCAGACTCTTACCCACCACCGCGACATAACGCCACATCAGACTCTTACCCACCCAACACCGCGACATAACTCCACATCAGACTCTTACCCACCCAACACCGCGACATAACGCCACATCAGACTCTTACCCACCCAACACCGCGACATAACGCCACATCAGACTCTTACCCATCCAACACCGCGACATAACGCCACATCAGACTCTTACCCACCCAACACCGCGACATAACGCCACATCAGACTCTTACCCACCCAACACCGCGACATAACGCCACATCAGACTCTTACCCAACACCGCGACATAACGCCACATCAGACTCTTACCCAACACCGCGACATAACTCCACATCAGACTCTTACCCACCCAACACCGCGACATAACGCCACATCAGACTCTTACCCACCCAACACCGCGACATAACTCCACATCAGACTCTTACCCACCCAACACCGCGACATAACGCCACATCAGACTCTTACCCACCCAACACCGCGACATAACGCCACATCAGACTCTTACCCACCCACCACCGCGACATAACGCCACATCAGACTCTTACCCACCCAACACCGCGACATAACGCCACATCAGACTCTTACCCACCCAACACCGCGACATAACTCCACATCAGACTCTTACCCAACACCGCGACATAACGCCACATCAGACTCTTACCCACCCAACACCGCGACATAACTCCACATCAGACTCTTACCCACCCAACACCGCGACATAATGCCACATCAGACTCTTACCCACCACCGCGACATAACGCCACATCAGACTCTTACCCACCCAACACCGCGACATAACGCCACATCAGACTCTTACCCACCCAACACCGCGACATAACTCCACATCAGACTCTTACCCACCCACCACCGCGACATAACGCCACATCAGACTCTTACCCACCCAACACCGCGACATAACGCCACATCAGACTCTTACCCACCCAACACCGCGACATAACGCCACATCAGACTCTTACCCACCCAACACCGCGACATAACGCCACATCAGACTCTTACCCACCCAACACCGCGACATAACGCCACATCAGACTCTTACCCACCCAACACCGCGACAAAACGCCACATCAGACTCTTACCCACCCAACACCGCGACATAACGCCACATCAGACTCTTACCCACCCACCACCGCGACATAACGCCACATCAGACTCTTACCCACCCAACACCGCGACATAACGCCACATCAGACTCTTACCCACCCAACACCGCGACATAACTCCACATCAGACTCTTACCCAACACCGCGACATAACGCCACATCAGACTCTTACCCACCCAACACCGCGACATAACTCCACATCAGACTCTTACCCACCCACCACCGCGACATAACGCCACGTCAGACTCTTACCCACCCAACACCGCGACATAACGCCACATCAGACTCTTACCCACCCAACACCGCGACATAACGCCACATCAGACTCTTACCCACCCAACACCGCGACATAACGCCACATCAGACTCTTACCCACCCAACACCGCGACATAACGCCACATCAGACTCTTACCCACCCAACACCGCGACAAAACGCCACATCAGACTCTTACCCACCCAACACCGCGACATAACTCCACATCAGACTCTTACCCACCCAACACCGCGACATAACGCCACATCAGACTCTTACCCACCCAACACCGCGACATAACGCCACATCAGACTCTTACCCACCCAACACCGCGACATAACGCCACATCAGACTCTTACCCACCCAACACCGCGACATAACTCCACATCAGACTCTTACCCAACACCGCGACATAACGCCACATCAGACTCTTACCCACCCAACACCGCGACATAACTCCACATCAGACTCTTACCCACCCAACACCGCGACATAATGCCACATCAGACTCTTACCCACCACCGCGACATAACGCCACATCAGACTCTTACCCACCCAACACCGCGACATAACGCCACATCAGACTCTTACCCACCCAACACCGCGACATAACTCCACATCAGACTCTTACCCACCCACCACCGCGACATAACGCCACATCAGACTCTTACCCACCCAACACCGCGACATAACGCCACATCAGACTCTTATCCACCCAACACCGCGACATAACGCCACATCAGACTCTTACCCACCCAACACCGCGACATAACGCCACATCAGACTCTTACCCACCCAACACCGCGACATAACGCCACATCAGACTCTTACCCACCCACCACCGCGACATAACGCCACATCAGACTCTTACCCACCCAACACCGCTACATAACGCCACATCAGACTCTTACCCACCCAACACCGCGACATAACTCCACATCAGACTCTTACCCAACACCGCGACATAACGCCACATCAGACTCTTACCCACCCAACACCGCGACATAACTCCACATCAGACTCTTACCCACCCAACACCGCGACATAATGCCACATCAGACTCTTACCCACCACCGCGACATAACGCCACATCAGACTCTTACCCACCCAACACCGCGACATAACGCCACATCAGACTCTTACCCACCCAACACCGCGACATAACTCCACATCAGACTCTTACCCACCCACCACCGCGACATAACGCCACATCAGACTCTTACCCACCCAACACCGCGACATAACGCCACATCAGACTCTTACCCACCCAACACCGCGACATAACGCCACATCAGACTCTTACCCACCCAACACCGCGACATAACGCCACATCAGACTCTTACCCACCCAACACCGCGACATAACGCCACATCAGACTCTTACCCACCCAACACCGCGACAAAACGCCACATCAGACTCTTACCCACCCAACATCGCGACATAACTCCACATCAGACTCTTACCCACCCAACACCGCGACATAACGCCACATCAGACTCTTACCCACCCAACACCGCGACATAACTCCACATCAGACTCTTACCCACCCACCACCGCGACATAACGCCACATCAGACTCTTACCCACCCAACACCGCGACATAACGCCACATCAGACTCTTACCCACCCAACACCGCGACATAACGCCACATCAGACTCTTACCCACCCAACACCGCGACATAACGCCACATCAGACTCTTACCCACCCAACACCGCGACATAACGCCACATCAGACTCTTACCCACCCAACACCGCGACAAAACGCCACATCAGACTCTTACCCACCCAACATCGCGACATAACTCCACATCAGACTCTTACCCACCCAACACCGCGACATAACGCCACATCAGACTCTTACCCACCCAACACCGCAACATAACGCCACATCAGACTCTTACCCACCCAACACCGCGACATAACGCCACATCAGATTCTTACCCACCCAACACCGCGACATAACGCCACATCAGACTCTTACCCACCCAACACCGCGACATAACGCCACATCAGACTCTTACCCACCCAACACCGCGACATAACGCCACATCAGACTCTTACCCACCGCTGCGGTTTCCCCTCACCACGACTCATCGGTTTTCTTTCTTTCATTTGTGCTGTAGCAGTCTCATGGTGCTGTAGCAGTCTCATGGTGCTGTAGCAGTCTCATGGTGCTGTAGCAGTCTCATGGTGCTGTAGGAGACTCATTGGGCTGTAGGAGACTCATTGGGCTGTGCTTTAGGAGTCTCATGGTGCTGTAGGAGTCTCATGGTGCTGTAGCAGTCTCATGGTGCTGTAGGAGACTCATTGGGCTGTGCTGTAGGAGATTCATGGTGCTGTAGGAGTCTCATGGTGCTGTAGGAGTCTCATGGTGCTGTAGGAGATGGTTCAAATTACTTTGGCAGTGCTTACATCAGATGTTTCATCACATTTTTTAAATAATTGCTGGTAGTTTTCATTACTATTTAAAATGTGGTTAAAACATTTCAGTGAATTCACAGAAGAAATCCTAAAAATCTGAGATGGGAGGAAAGTAAATTATAAAGTAGAAAAAGTTTCAACTCCTAGTAGACGAGGAGACTTTTACCCAGAGAGTAGAATCACAAGTCAGACAATAGTTTCTGAAATATCACAAAGGAAATGTAAAAGACTGGAAACTGGCTACCCAGAGAGCAGCCTCATAACTCGGCCTAGTTAAAGGTGTCTGTAGTCTGTTGTTATTCCTGTCTGCATCCCGATTCGGTCCGAATTTCCCAAGATGTTATACGGATCTTACAAGAGTTTCCTGTTGCTTAGGAACAGTCTTCCTCCTGGCTCAGCAGGTGGTCTGTTTCCTTTTGAATATCATTATGGAACACACACACACACACACACACACACACACACACACACACACACCACCTTATTCACTCCCAGATCATCTTTATCACTCCTTTAATTTATTGCTTCAATATGGTACGGTGTTCATGTCTCCGCTTTACATAGGGCCTAACTTAGACTCTATAGGTCCTATGTATTTACAGCTAACTGTATATGTGGCACACAGCTTTCAGTCAGCAATCCCTTAGATAAAGAGGCAGAGGTACATAAGAAATACTAAACTTGGTAGTTTGTGTGACTGTCTCTGCTGGCGTCGTGATCACATGTAGACTCAGTGGTGCTCCAGCTGGTCTGATTCAGATGGATCCTCATCATAACCCACTGTGTACGTTTCAACCTCAGCGGTGACACTGCACCATAGAACGTGGGTGGGTATGTCCATTCTAGTGATTCTACTTCTATGCGTGGATATCCGTCCATACCGTTCTCCATAGAAACACATTGAATTACTGTTGTATTTAATTATATGCTATTCTCATAAATCATCCTCTAGCTTAGGTCTTCATCCAGAGGTGTGTCTGCTCTGTGGGAGAGAAATGTGCCGGGCCATGGGTTACCCCCGGTGTTGTGGCCCCTCTTAGCCCAGCAGAGTGTTCTCTGTGTGGGGTAGAGGCCCAGGGCATTGCCCCATGTCCTCCTGCTGGGCCTCCATCTGCTGGAGGTTGTTAGACCACCAGATTAACGGGACAAGGAGGAAGTGACACGTGTACCATGAGAATGACAGAGTGGCTCTGTACCACCTACTGGCACATGTCTATGTTGCCATGACCACACACTATGGTTACCAGGAGGGAATAGTCTGCAAATGCATACTGGGATTTTAGTTCAGGAAAGCTCATTTTGAAAGTTCAGTACTGTCTTTAGGTAGTCTGGTTTATTGGCACGCCTGGATTCTATCAGTGAATGAATAGAACATTTTCCTTATTTTCTACGTTGTCTTTTCAAAACATAGTTGACATAGGGCCATAGTGATATTATGAGTTGACATAGGGCCATAGTGATATAATGAGTTGGCATAGGGCCATAGTGATATTATGAGTTGACATAGGGCCATAGTGATATTATGAGTTGACATAGGGCCATAGTGATATTATGAGTTGACATGGGGCCATGGTGATATTATGAGTAAACATAGGGCCATAGGGATATTATGAGTTGACATGGGGCCATAGTGATCAAATCAAAGTTTATTTGTCACATGCGTCAAATACAACCTGAAAGTGAAACGCTTACTTACAAGTCCTAACCAACAGTGCAATTTTTAAGTAAAAAAATAGCTATTAGGTAAACAATAGATAAGTAAAGAACTACAAAGAAAACAGTAAAATGACAGTGAAAATAACAGTAGTGAGGCTATATACAGGTGGTACTGGTACAAGGTCAATGTGCAGGGCACCGGTTAGTCGGGCTAGTTGAGGTAATATGTACATGTAGGTAGAGTTAAAGTCACTATGCATAGATGATAAACAGAGAGTAGCAGCAGCGTAAAAGAGGGGTTGGCGTGTGGGGGGTGGTGGTGGTGGGACACACAATGCAAATACTCCGGGTAGCTATTTGATTACCTGTTCAGGAGTCTTATGGCTTGGGGGTAAAAACAGTTGAGAAGCCTCTTGGGCCTAGACTTGGCGCTCCTTTACCGCTTGCCATGCGGTAGCAGAGAGAACAGTCTATGTGACTGGAGTCTTCAATAATGTTTAGGGCCTTCCTCTGACACCACCTGGAATAGAAGTCCTGGATGGCAGGCAGCTTTGCCCCCGTTATGTACTTGGCCGTACGCACTACCCTCTGTAATGCCTTGCGGTCGAAGGCTGAGCAGTTGCTGTACCAGGCAGTGATGCAACCAGTCAGGATGCTCTCGATGGTGCAGCTGTAGAACCTTATGAGCATCTGAGGACCCATGCCAAATCTATTCAGTCTCCTGAGGGGGAATAGGTTTTGTCATGCCCTCTTCACGAATGTCTTGGTGTGTTTGGACCATTCTAGTTTGTTGTTGATGTGGACACCAAGGAACTTGAAGCTCTCAACCTGCTCCACTACAGCCCCGTCGATGAGAATGGGGGCGTGCTCGGTCCTCCTTTTCCTGTAGTCCATAATCATCTCCTTTGTCTTAATTACGTTGAGGGAGAGGTTGTTACTCTGGCACCACTCGGCCAGGTCTCTGACCTCCTCCCTATAGGCTGTCTCGTCTTTGTCGGTGATCAGGCCTACCACTCTTGTGTCGTCTGCAAACTTAATGATGAAATCATGAGTTGACATAGGGCCATAGTGATATTATGACTTAATATAGGGCCGTAGTGCTATTATGAGTTGACATAGGGTCATAGTGATATTATGAGTTGACATAGGGCCATAGTGATATTGTGAGTTGACATAAGGCCATAGTGATATTATGAGTTGACATAGGGTTATAGTGATATTATGAGTTGACATAGGGCCATAGTGATATTATGAGTTGACATAGGGCCATAGGGATATTATGGGTTGACATAGGGTCATAGTGATATTATGAGTTGACATAGGGCCATAGTGATATTATGAGTTGACATAGGGCCATAGTGATATTATGGGTTGACATAGGGCCATAGTGATATTATGAGTTGACTTTAGGTTTAGAGTTACCTTAATAACCTCTCCTCTAAGTGGCACCCAGGAGAGTGCTATGTACAGTGGGGCAAAAAAGTATTTAGTCAGCCACCAATTGTGCAAGTTCTCCCACTTAAAAAGATGAGAGAGGCCTGTCATTTTCATCATAGGTACACTTCAACCATGACAGACAAAATGAGGGGAAAAAATCCAGAAAATCACATTGTAGGATTTTTAATGAATTTATTTGCAAATTATGGTGGAAAATAAGTATTTGGTCACCTACAAACAAGCAAGATTTCTGTCTCTAACAGAACTGTAACTTCTTCTTTAAGAGGCTCCTCTGTCCTCCACTCGTTACCTGTATTAATGGCACCTGTTTGAACTTGTTATGAGTATAAAAGACACCTGTCCACAAGCCAGTACATGTCCAGGCCCGTCTGAAGTTTGCTAGAGAGCATTTGGATGATCCAGAAGAAGATTGGGAGAATGTCATATGGTCAGATGAAACCAAAATATAGCTTTTTGGTAAAAACTCAATTCGTCGTGTTAGGAGAACAAAGAATGCTGAGTTGCATCCAAAGAACACCATACCTACTGTAAAGCATGGGGGTGGAAACATCATGCTTTGGGGCTGTTTTCTGCAAAGGGACCAGGACGACTGATCCGTGTAAAGGAAAGAATGAATGGGGCCTTGTATCGTGAGATTTTGAGTGAAAACCTCCTTCCATCAGCAAGGGCATTGAAGATGAAACGTGGCTGGGTCTTTCAGCATGACAATGATCCCAAACACACCCCCCGGGCAACGAAGGAGTGGCTTCGTAAGAAGCATTTCAAGGTCCTGGATCGGCCTTATCAGTCTCCAGATCTCAACCCCATAGAAAATCTTTGGAGGGAGTTGAAAGTCCGTGTTGCCCAGCAACAACCCCAAAACATCACTGCTCTAGAGGAGATCTGCATGTGCCAAAATACCAGCAACAGTGTGTGAAAACCTTGTGAAGACCTACAGAAAACGTTTGACCTCTGTCATTGCCAACAAAGGGTATATAACAAAGTATTGAGATAAACTTTTGTTATTGATCAAATACTTATTTTCCACCATAATTTGCAAATAAATTCATTAAAAATCCTACAATGTGATTTTCTGTATTTTTTTTCTCATTTTGTCTGTCATAGTTGAAGTGTACCTATGATGAAAATTACAGGCCTCTCTCATCTTTTTAAGTGGGAGAACTTGCACAATTGGTGGCTGACTAAATACTTTTTTGCCCCACTGTATATCTACACAGACAAAAACACAGACACACAGACATACAGACCTGACTTTCCTTTGCCTTGGATGCCTTCTCCTGCTACCCTGCCTTCTCCTCCTACCATGCCTTCTCCTCCCCTGCTTCCTCCTCTTCCTCTCTGAGTTGCTGTCTGTGAAGTCTGTTAAATGCTCTGTTATCCTGACTACTTAAAGTTTCCCTCCCAGTTAATCCTTTCCTTTTAGATGCCCTGCTCTTTCCAATGTTATACCTGCTATTGATGCTATCCTCTTTACCATGTTATACCAGCTATTGATGCTATCCTCTTTACCATGTTATACCTGCTATTGATGCTATCCTCTTTACCATGTTATACCAGCTATTGATGCTATCCTCTTTACCATGTTATACCAGCTATTGATGCTATCCTCTTTACCATGTTATACCTGTTATACCAGCTATTGATGCTATCCTCTTTACCATGTTATACCTGTTATACCTGATATTGATGCTATCCTCTTTACCATGTTATACCTGCTATTAATGCTATCCTCTTTACCATGTTATACCAGCTATTGATGCTATCCTCTTTACCATGTTAAACCAGCTATTGATGCTATCCTCTTTACCATGTTATACCAGCTATTGATGCTATCCTCTTTACCATGTTATACCAGCTATTGATGCTATCCTCTTTACCATGTTATACCAGCTATTGATGCTATCCTCTTTACCATGTTATATCTGTTATTGATGCTATCCTCTTTACCATGCTATACCTGTTATACCTGCTATTGATGCTATCCTCTTTACCATGCTATACCTGTTATACCTGTTATTGATGCTATCCTCTTTATCATGTTATACCTGCTATACCTGTTATTGATGCTATCCTCCTTACCATGCTATAACTGCTATTGATGCTATCCTCTTTACCATGCTATATCTGCTATTGATGTTTTCACCTCACCTCTTAGATGCTTCCTATGCATGACTGTCATTGTCCAAATTGAAAAGAAATCTCTCCTGATTGTTTTCAAGCGTCTCCACTTGGCAAACAGGTGTTTAAAGCGGGAACGGCTTTCACAAACTGAGAGGTGAGGTGAAAACAATGAAAAGATGGATGCTACTGTACTGCATACCTTCAAAAGAAAAGTAATTCCAGGGAAACGCCATAATGTCAGACTGTTAGGAGACAGGAGGGGAAACACCATAATGTCAGACTGTTAGGAGACAGGAAGGGAGACACCATAATGTCAGACTGTTGGGAGACAGGAAGGGAAACGCCATAATGTCAGACTGTTAGGAGACAGGAAGGGAGACACCATAATGTCAGACTGTTGGGAGACAGGAAGGGAAACACCATAATGTCAGACTGTTCGGAGACAGGAAGGGAAACACCATAATGTCAGACTGTTGGGAGACAGGAAGGGAAACGCCATAATGTCAGACTGTTGGGAGACAGGAAGGGAGACACCATAATGTCAGACTGTTGG
Organism: Oncorhynchus clarkii lewisi; assembly: GCF_045791955.1. NCBI lineage: Eukaryota > Metazoa > Chordata > Actinopteri > Salmoniformes > Salmonidae > Oncorhynchus > Oncorhynchus clarkii. The sequence goes on from NC_092154.1 coordinate 9,439,796, forward strand.
GAGACAGGAAGGGAAACACCATAATGTCAGACTGTTGGGAGACAGGAAGGGAAACACCATAATGTCAGACTGTTGGGAGACAGGAAGGGAAACGCCATAATGTCAGACTGTTGGGAGACAGGAAGGGAAACGCCATAATGTCAGACTGTTGGGAGACAGGAAGGGAAACGCCATAATGTCAGACTGTTGGGAGACAGGCAGGGAAACGCCATAATGTCAGACTGTTGGGAGACAGGAAGGGAAACACCATAATGTCAGATTGTTGGGAGACAGGAAGGGAAACGCCATAATGTCAGACTGTTGGGAGACAGGAAGGGAAACACCATAATGTCAGACTGTTGGGAAACACCATAATGTCAGACTGTTGGGAGACAGGAAGGGAGACACCATAATGTCATACTGTTGGGAGACAGGAAGGGAAACACCATAATGTCAGACTGTTGGGAGACAGGAAGGGAAACGCCATAATGTCAGACTGTTGGGAGACAGGAAGGGAGACACCATAATGTCAGATTGTTGGGAGACAGGAAGGGAAACACCATAATGTCAGACTGTTGGGAGACAGGAAGGGAAACACCATAATGTCAGACTGTTGGGAAACACCATAATGTCAGACTGTTGGGAGACAGGAAGGGAAACACCATAATGTCAGATTGTTGGGAGACAGGAAGGGAAACGCCATAATGTCAGACTGTTAGGAGACAGGAAGGGAAACACCATAATGTCAGACTGTTGGGAGACAGGAAGGGAAACACCATAATGTCAGACTGTTGGGAGACAGGAAGGGAAACACCATAATGTCAGACTGTTGGGAGACAGGAAGGGAAACACCATAATGTCAGACTGTTGGGAGACAGGAAGGGAAACACCATAATGTGAGACTGTTGGGAGACAGGAAGGGAAACGCCATAATGTCAGACTGTTGGGAGACAGGAAGGGAAACACCATAATGTCAGATTGTTGGGAGACAGGAAGGGAGACACCATAATGTGAGACTGTTGGGAGACAGGAAGGGAAACGCCATAATGTCAGACTGTTGGGAGACAGGAAGGGAAACACCATAATGTCAGACTGTTGGGAGACAGGAAGGGAAACACCATAATGTCAGACTGTTGGGAGACAGGAAGGGAAACACCATAATGTCAGACTGTTGGGAGACAGGAAGGGAAACACCATAATGTCAGACTGTTGGGAGACAGGAAGGGAAACACCATAATGTCAGACTGTTAGGAGACAGGAGGGGAAACACCATAATGTCAGACTGTTGGGAAACAGGAAGGGAAACGCCATAATGTCAGACTGTTGGGAGACAGGAAGGGAAACGCCATAATGTCAGACTGTTGGGAGACAGGAGGGGAAACACCATAATGTCAGACTGTTGGGAGACAGGAAGGGAAACACCATAATGTCAGACTGTTAGGAGACAGGAGGGGAAACACCATAATGTCAGACTGTTGGGAAACAGGAAGGGAAACGCCATAATGTCAGACTGTTAGGAGACAGGAAGGGAGACACCATAATGTGAGACTGTTGGGAAGACAGGAAGGGAAACGCCATAATGTCAGACTGTTGGGAGACAGGAAGGGAAACGCCATAATGTCAGACTGTTGGGAGACAGGAAAGGAAACGCCATAATGTCAGACTGTTGGGAGACAGGATGGGAAACGCCATAATGTCAGACTGTTGGGAGACAGGAAGGGAAACGCCATAATGTGAGACTGTTGGGAGACAGGAAGGGAAACGCCATAATGTCAGACTGTTGGGAGACAGGAAGGGAAACGCCATAATGTGAGACTGTTGGGAGACAGGAAGGGAAACGCCATAATGTCAGACTGTTGGGAGACAGGAAGGGAAACGCCATAATGTCAGACTGTTGGGAGACAGGAGGGGAAACACCATAATGTCAGACTGTTGGGAGACAGGAAGGGAAACACCATAATGTCAGACTGTTAGGAGACAGGAGGGGAAACACCATAATGTCAGACTGTTGGGAAACAGGAAGGGAAACGCCATAATGTCAGACTGTTAGGAGACAGGAAGGGAGACACCATAATGTGAGACTGTTGGGAAGACAGGAAGGGAAACGCCATAATGTCAGACTGTTGGGAGACAGGAAGGGAAACGCCATAATGTCAGACTGTTGGGAGACAGGAAGGGAAACGCCATAATGTCAGACTGTTGGGAGACAGGATGGGAAACGCCATAATGTCAGACTGTTGGGAGACAGGAAGGGAAACGCCATAATGTGAGACTGTTGGGAGACAGGAAGGGAAACGCCATAATGTCAGACTGTTGGGAGACAGGAAGGGAAACGCCATAATGTCAGACTGTTGGGAGACAGGAAGGGAAACGCCATAATGTGAGACTGTTGGGAGACAGGAAGGGAAACGCCATAATGTCAGACTGTTGGGAGACAGGAAGGGAAACGCCATAATGTCAGACTGTTGGGAGACAGGAAGGGAAACGCCATAATGTGAGACTGTTGGGAGACAGGAAGGGAAACGCCATAATGTCAGACTGTTGGGAGACAGGAAGGGAAACGCCATAATGTCAGACTGTTGGGAGACAGGAAGGGAAACGCCATAATGTCAGACTGTTGGGAGACAGGAAGGGAAACACCATAATGTCAGACTGTTGGGAGACAGGAAGGGAAACACCATAATGTCAGACTGTTGGGAGACAGGAAGGGAAACACCATAATGTCAGACTGTTGGGAAACACCATAATGTCAGACTGTTGGGAGACAGGAAGGGAAACACCATAATGTCAGATTGTTGGGAGACAGGAAGGGAAACGCCATAATGTCAGACTGTTAGGAGACAGGAAGGGAAACACCATAATGTCAGACTGTTGGGAGACAGGAAGGGAAACACCATAATGTCAGACTGTTGGGAGACAGGAAGGGAAACACCATAATGTCAGACTGTTGGGAGACAGGAAGGGAAACGCCATAATGTCAGACTGTTGGGAGACAGGAAGGGAAACGCCATAATGTCAGACTGTTGGGAGACAGGAAGGGAAACGCCATAATGTCAGACTGTTGGGAGACAGGAAGGGAAACACCATAATGTCAGATTGTTGGGAGACAGGAAGGGAAACGCCATAATGTCAGACTGTTGGGAGACAGGAAGGGAAACACCATAATGTCAGACTGTTGGGAAACACCATAATGTCAGACTGTTGGGAGACAGGAAGGGAGACACCATAATGTCATACTGTTGGGAGACAGGAAGGGAAACACCATAATGTCAGACTGTTGGGAGACAGGAAGGGAAACGCCATAATGTCAGACTGTTGGGAGACAGGAAGGGAAACACCATAATGTCAGATTGTTGGGAGACAGGAAGGGAAACACCATAATGTCAGACTGTTGGGAGACAGGAAGGGAAACACCATAATGTCAGACTGTTGGGAAACACCATAATGTCAGACTGTTGGGAGACAGGAAGGGAAACACCATAATGTCAGATTGTTGGGAGACAGGAAGGGAAACGCCATAATGTCAGACTGTTGGGAGACAGGAAGGGAAACACCATAATGTCAGACTGTTGGGAGACAGGAAGGGAAACGCCATAATGTCAGACTGTTGGGAGACAGGAAGGGAAACACCATAATGTCAGACTGTTGGGAGACAGGAAGGGAAACACCATAATGTCAGACTGTTGGGAGACAGGAAGGGAAACACCATAATGTGAGACTGTTGGGAGACAGGAAGGGAAACGCCATAATGTCAGACTGTTGGGAGACAGGAAGGGAAACACCATAATGTCAGATTGTTGGGAGACAGGAAGGGAGACACCATAATGTGAGACTGTTGGGAGACAGGAAGGGAAACGCCATAATGTCAGACTGTTGGGAGACAGGAAGGGAAACACCATAATGTCAGACTGTTGGGAGACAGGAAGGGAAACACCATAATGTCAGACTGTTGGGAGACAGGAAGGGAAACACCATAATGTCAGACTGTTGGGAGACAGGAAGGGAAACACCATAATGTCAGACTGTTGGGAGACAGGAAGGGAAACACCATAATGTCAGACTGTTGGGAGACAGGAAGGGAAACGCCATAATGTCAGACTGTTGGGAGACAGGAAGGGAAACACCATAATGTCAGATTGTTGGGAGACAGGAAGGGAAACGCCATAATGTCAGACTGTTGGGAGACAGGAAGGGAAACACCATAATGTCAGACTGTTGGGAAACACCATAATGTCAGACTGTTGGGAGACAGGAAGGGAGACACCATAATGTCATACTGTTGGGAGACAGGAAGGGAAACACCATAATGTCAGACTGTTGGGAGACAGGAAGGGAAACGCCATAATGTCAGACTGTTGGGAGACAGGAAGGGAAACACCATAATGTCAGATTGTTGGGAGACAGGAAGGGAAACACCATAATGTCAGACTGTTGGGAGACAGGAAGGGAAACACCATAATGTCAGACTGTTGGGAAACACCATAATGTCAGACTGTTGGGAGACAGGAAGGGAAACACCATAATGTCAGATTGTTGGGAGACAGGAAGGGAAACGCCATAATGTCAGACTGTTGGGAGACAGGAAGGGAAACACCATAATGTCAGACTGTTGGGAGACAGGAAGGGAAACGCCATAATGTCAGACTGTTGGGAGACAGGAAGGGAAACACCATAATGTCAGACTGTTGGGAGACAGGAAGGGAAACACCATAATGTCAGACTGTTGGGAGACAGGAAGGGAAACACCATAATGTGAGACTGTTGGGAGACAGGAAGGGAAACGCCATAATGTCAGACTGTTGGGAGACAGGAAGGGAAACACCATAATGTCAGATTGTTGGGAGACAGGAAGGGAGACACCATAATGTGAGACTGTTGGGAGACAGGAAGGGAAACGCCATAATGTCAGACTGTTGGGAGACAGGAAGGGAAACACCATAATGTCAGACTGTTGGGAGACAGGAAGGGAAACGCCATAATGTCAGACTGTTGGGAGACAGGAAGGGAAACGCCATAATGTCAGACTGTTGGGAGACAGGAAGGGAAACGCCATAATGTGAGACTGTTGGGAGACAGGAAGGGAAACGCCATAATGTCAGACTGTTGGGAGACAGGAAGGGAAACGCCATAATGTCAGACTGTTGGGAGACAGGAAGGGAAACGCCATAATGTGAGACTGTTGGGAGACAGGAAGGGAAACGCCATAATGTCAGACTGTTGGGAGACAGGAAGGGAAACGCCATAATGTCAGACTGTTGGGAGACAGGAAGGGAAACGCCATAATGTCAGACTGTTGGGAGACAGGAAGGGAAACACCATAATGTCAGACTGTTGGGAGACAGGAAGGGAAACACCATAATGTCAGACTGTTGGGAGACAGGAAGGGAAACACCATAATGTCAGACTGTTGGGAGACAGGAAGGGAAACACCATAATGTCAGACTGTTGGGAGACAGGAAGGGAAACACCATAATGTCAGACTGTTGGGAGACAGGAAGGGAAACACCATAATGTCAGACTGTTGGGAGACAGGAAGGGAAACACCATAATGTCAGACTGTTGGGAGACAGGAAGGGAAACGCCATAATGTCAGACTGTTGGGAGACAGGAAGGGAAACACCATAATGTCAGACTGTTGGGAGACAGGAAGGGAAACGCCATAATGTCAGACTGTTGGGAGACAGGAAGGGAAACGCCATAATGTCAGACTGTTGGGAGACAGGAAGGGAAACGCCATAATGTCAGACTGTTGGGAGACAGGAAGGGAAACGCCATAATGTGAGACTGTTGGGAGACAGGAAGGGAAACGCCATAATGTCAGACTGTTGGGAGACAGGAAGGGAAACGCCATAATGTCAGACTGTTGGGAGACAGGAAGGGAAACGCCATAATGTCAGACTGTTGGGAGACAGGAAGGGAAACACCATAATGTCAGACTGTTGGGAGACAGGAAGGGAAACACCATAATGTCAGACTGTTGGGAGACAGGAAGGGAAACACCATAATGTCAGACTGTTGGGAGACAGGAAGGGAAACACCATAATGTCAGACTGTTGGGAGACAGGAAGGGAAACACCATAATGTCAGACTGTTGGGAGACAGGAAGGGAAACACCATAATGTCAGACTGTTGGGAGATAGGAAGGGAAACACCATAATGTCAGACTGTTGGGAGACAGGAAGGGAAACACCATAATGTCAGACTGTTGGGAGACAGGAAGGGAAACACCATAATGTCAGACTGTTGGGAGACAGGAAGGGAAGCGCCATAATGTCAGACTGTTGGGAGACAGGAAGGGAAACACCATAATGTCAGACTGTTGGGAGACAGGAAGGGAAACGCCATAATGTCAGACTGTTGGGAGACAGGAAGGGAAACGCTATAATGTCAGATTGTTGGGAGACAGGAAGGGAAACGCCATAATGTGAGACTGTTGGGAGACAGGAAGGGAAACGCCATAATGTCAGACTGTTGGGAGACAGGAAGGGAAACGCCATAATGTCAGACTGTTGGGAGACAGGAAGGGAAACGCCATAATGTGAGACTGTTGGGAGACAGGAAGGGAAACGCCATAATGTCAGACTGTTGGGAGACAGGAATGGAAACGCCATAATGTCAGACTGTTGGGAAACACCATAATGTCAGACTGTTGGGAGACAGGAAGGGAAAAACCATAATGTCAGACTGTTGGGAGACAGGAAGGGAAACATCATAATGTCAGATTGTTGGGAGACAGGAAGGGAGACACCATAATGTGAGACTGTTGGGAGACAGTAAGGGAAACACCATAATGTCAGACTGTTGGGAGACAGGAAGGGAAACACCATAATGTCAGATTGTTGGGAGACAGGAAGGGAGACACCATAATGTGAGACTGTTGGGAGACAGGAAGGGAAACACCATAATGTCAGACTGTTAGGAGACAGGAAGGGAAACACCATAATGTCAGACTGTTGGGAGACAGGAAGGGAGACACCATAATGTGATACTATTGGGAGACAGGAAGGGAAACACCATAATGTCAGACTGTTAGGAGACAGGAGGGGAAACACCATAATGTCAGACTGTTGGGAAACAGGAAGGAAAACGCCATAATGTCATACTGTTGGGAGACAGGAAGGGAAACGCCATAATGTCAGACTGTTGGGAGACAGGAGGGGAAACACCATAATGTCAGACTGTTGGGAAACAGGAAGGGAAACGCCATAATGTCAGACTGTTAGGAGACAGGAAGGGAGACACCATAATGTGAGACTGTTGGGAGACAGGAAGGGAAACACCATAATGTCAGACTGTTAGGAGACAGGAGGGGAAACACCATAATGTCAGACTGTTGGGAAACAGGAAGGGAAACGCCATAATGTCAGACTGTTAGGAGACAGGAAGGGAGACACCATAATGTGAGACTGTTGGGAAGACAGGAAGGGAAACACCATAATGTCAGACTGTTGGGAGACAGGAAGGGAAACGCCATAATGTCAGACTGTTGGGAGACAGGAAGGGAAACGCCATAATGTCAGACTGTTGGGAGACAGGAAGGGAAACGCCATAATGTCAGACTGTTGGGAGACAGGAAGGGAAACGCCATAATGTGAGACTGTTGGGAGACAGGAAGGGAAACGCCATAATGTCAGACTGTTAGGAGACAGGAAGGGAAACGCCATAATGTCAGACTGTTGGGAGACAGGAAGGGAAACGCCATAATGTGAGACTGTTGGGAGACAGGAAGGGAAACGCCATAATGTCAGACTGTTGGGAGACAGGAAGGGAAACGCCATAATGTCAGACTGTTGGGAGACAGGAAGGGAAACGCCATAATGTGAGACTGTTGGGAAACGCCATAATGTCAGACTGTTGGGAGACAGGAAGGGAAACGCCATAATGTCAGACTGTTGGGAGACAGGAAGAGAAACGCCATAATGTCAGACTGTTGGGAGACAGGAAGGGAAACACCATAATGTCAGACTGTTGGGAGACAGGAAGGGAAACACCATAATGTCAGACTGTTGGGAGACAGGAAGGGAAACACCATAATGTCAGACTGTTGGGAGACAGGAAGGGAAACACCATAATGTCAGACTGTTGGGAGACAGGAAGGGAAACGCCATAATGTCAGACTGTTAGGAGACAGGAGGGGAAACACCATAATGTCAGACTGTTGGGAAACAGGAAGGGAAACGCCATAATGTCAGACTGTTGGGAGACAGGAAGGGAAACGCCATAATGTCAGACTGTTGGGAGACAGGATGGGAAACACCATAATGTCAGACTGTTGGGAAACAGGAAGGGAAACGCCATAATGTCAGACTGTTAGGAGACAGGAAGGGAGACACCATAATGTGAGACTGTTGGGAGACAGGAAGGGAAACACCATAATGTCAGACTGTTAGGAGACAGGAGGGGAAACACCATAATGTCAGACTGTTGGGAAACAGGAAGGGAAACGCCATAATGTCAGACTGTTAGGAGACAGGAAGGGAGACACCATAATGTGAGACTGTTGGGAAGACAGGAAGGGAAACACCATAATGTCAGACTGTTGGGAGACAGGAAGGGAAACGCCATAATGTCAGACTGTTGGGAGACAGGAAGGGAAACGCCATAATGTCAGACTGTTGGGAGACAGGATGGGAAACGCCATAATGTCAGACTGTTGGGAGACAGGAAGGGAAACGCCATAATGTGAGACTGTTGGTAGACAGGAAGGGAAACGCCATAATGTCAGACTGTTGGGAGACAGGAAGGGAAACGCCATAATGTCAGACTGTTGGGAGACAGGAAGGGAAACGCCATAATGTGAGACTGTTGGGAGACAGGAAGGGAAACGCCATAATGTCAGACTGTTGGGAGACAGGAAGGGAAACGCCATAATGTCAGACTGTTGGGAGACAGGAAGGGAAACGCCATAATGTGAGACTGTTGGGAGACAGGAAGGGAAACGCCATAATGTCAGACTGTTGGGAGACAGGAAGGGAAACGCCATAATGTCAGACTGTTGGGAGACAGGAAGGGAAACGCCATAATGTCAGACTGTTGGGAGACAGGAAGGGAAACACAATAATGTCAGACTGTTGGGAGACAGGAAGGGAAACACCATAATGTCAGACTGTTGGGAGACAGGAAGGGAAACACCATAATGTCAGACTGTTGGGAGACAGGAAGGGAAACACCATAATGTCAGACTGTTGGGAGACAGGAAGGGAAACACCATAATGTCAGACTGTTGGGAGACAGGAAGGGAAACACCATAATGTCAGACTGTTGGGAGACAGGAAGGGAAACACCATAATGTCAGACTGTTGGGAGACAGGAAGGGAAACACCATAATGTCAGACTGTTGGGGGACAGGAAGGGAAACACCATAATGTCAGACTGTTGGGAGACAGGAAGGGAAACACCATAATGTCAGACTGTTGGGAGACAGGAAGGGAAACACCATATTGTCAGACTGTTAGGAGACAGGAAGGGAGACACCATAATGTCAGACTGTTAGGAAACACCATAATATCAGACTGTTGGGAGACAGGAAGGGAAACGCCATAATGTCAGACTGTTGGGAGACAGGAAGGGAAACACCATAATGTGAGACTGTTGGGAGACAGGAAGGGAAACGCCATAATGTCAGACTGTTAGGAAACACCATAATGTCAGACTGTTGGGAGACAGGAAGGGAAACGCCATAATGTCAGACTGTTAGGAAACACCATAATGTCAGACTGTTGGGAGACAGGAAGGGAAACGCCATAATGTCAGACTGTTGGGAGACAGGAAGGGAAACGCCATAATGTCAGACTGTTGGGAAACACCATAATGTCAGACTGTTGAGAGACAGGAAGGGAAACACCATAATGTGAGACTGTTGGGAAACACCATAATGTCAGACTGTTGAGAGACAGGAAGGGAAACACCATAATGTGAGACTGTTGGGAAACACCATAATGTCAGACTGTTGAGAGACAGGAAGGGAAACACCATAATGTCAGACTGTTAGGAGACAGGAGGGGAAACAGCATAATGTCAGACTGTTGGGAGACAGGAAGGGAAACGCCATAATGTCAGACTGTTGGGAGACAGGAAGGGAAACGCCATAATGTGAGACTGTTGGGAGACAGGAAGGGAAACGCCATAATGTCAGACTGTTGGGAGACAGGAAGGGAAACGCCATAATGTCAGACTGTTGGGAGACAGGAAGGGAAACACCATAATGTCAGACTGTTGGGAGACAGGAAGGGAAACACCATAATGTCAGACTGTTGGGAGACAGGAAGGGAAACACCATAATGTCAGACTGTTGGGAGACAGGAAGGGAAACACCATAATGTCAGACTGTTGGGAGACAGGAAGGGAAACGCCATAATGTCAGACTGTTAGGAGACAGGAGGGGAAACACCATAATGTCAGACTGTTGGGAAACAGGAAGGGAAACGCCATAATGTCAGACTGTTGGGAGACAGGAAGGGAAACGCCATAATGTCAGACTGTTGGGAGACAGGAGGGGAAACACCATAATGTCAGACTGTTGGGAAACAGGAAGGGAAACGCCATAATGTCAGACTGTTAGGAGACAGGAAGGGAGACACCATAATGTGAGACTGTTGGGAGACAGGAAGGGAAACACCATAATGTCAGACTGTTAGGAGACAGGAGGGGAAACACCATAATGTCAGACTGTTGGGAAACAGGAAGGGAAACGCCATAATGTCAGACTGTTAGGAGACAGGAAGGGAGACACCATAATGTGAGACTGTTGGGAAGACAGGAAGGGAAACACCATAATGTCAGACTGTTGGGAGACAGGAAGGGAAACGCCATAATGTCAGACTGTTGGGAGACAGGAAGGGAAACGCCATAATGTCAGACTGTTGGGAGACAGGATGGGAAACGCCATAATGTCAGACTGTTGGGAGACAGGAAGGGAAACGCCATAATGTCAGACTGTTGGGAGACAGGAAGGGAAACGCCATAATGTGAGACTGTTGGGAGACAGGAAGGGAAACGCCATAATGTCAGACTGTTGGGAGACAGGAAGGGAAACGCCATAATGTCAGACTGTTGGGAGACAGGAAGGGAAACGCCATAATGTGAGACTGTTGGGAGACAGGAAGGGAAACGCCATAATGTCAGACTGTTGGGAGACAGGAAGGGAAACGCCATAATGTCAGACTGTTGGGAGACAGGAAGGGAAACGCCATAATGTCAGACTGTTGGGAGACAGGAAGGGAAACACCATAATGTCAGACTGTTGGGAGACAGGAAGGGAAACACCATAATGTCAGACTGTTGGGAGACAGGAAGGGAAACACCATAATGTCAGACTGTTGGGAGACAGGAAGGGAAACACCATAATGTCAGACTGTTGGGAGACAGGAAGGGAAACACCATAATGTCAGACTGTTGGGAGACAGGAAGGGAAACACCATAATGTCAGACTGTTGGGAGACAGGAAGGGAAACACCATAATGTCAGACTGTTGGGAGACAGGAAGGGAAACACCATAATGTCAGACTGTTGGGAGACAGGAAGGGAAACGCCATAATGTCAGACTGTTGGGAGACAGGAAGGGAAACACCATAATGTCAGACTGTTGGGAGACAGGAAGGGAAACACCATAATGTCAGACTGTTGGGAGACAGGAAGGGAAACACCATAATGTCAGACTGTTGGGAGACAGGAAGGGAAACACCATAATGTCAGACTGTTAGGAGACAGGAAGGGAGACACCATAATGTCAGACTGTTAGGAAACACCATAATATCAGACTGTTGGGAGACAGGAAGGGAAACGCCATAATGTCAGACTGTTGGGAGACAGGAAGGGAAACACCATAATGTGAGACTGTTGGGAGACAGGAAGGGAAACGCCATAATGTCAGACTGTTAGGAAACACCATAATGTCAGACTGTTGGGAGACAGGAAGGGAAACGCCATAATGTCAGACTGTTAGGAAACACCATAATGTCAGACTGTTGGGAGACAGGAAGGGAAACGCCATAATGTCAGACTGTTGGGAAACACCATAATGTCAGACTGTTGAGAGACAGGAAGGGAAACACCTTAATGTGAGACTGTTGGGAAACACCATAATCTCAGACTGTTGAGAGACAGGAAGGGAAACACCATAATGTGAGACTGTTGGGAAACACCATAATGTCAGACTGTTGAGAGACAGGAAGGGAAACACCATAATGTCAGACTGTTAGGAGACAGGAGGGGAAACACCATAATGTCAGACTGTTAGGAGACAGGAAGGGAGACACCATAATGTCAGACTGTTCGGAGACAGGAGGGGAAACACCATAATGTCAGACTGTTAGGAGATAGGAAGGGAAACACCATAATGTCAGACTGTTGGGAGACAGGAAGGGAGACACCATAATGTGAGACTGTTGGGAGACAGGAAGGGAAACACCATAATGTCAGACTGTTAGTAGACAGGAGGGGAAACACCATAATGTCAGACTGTTGGGAAACAGGAAGGGAAACGCCATAATGTCAGACTGTTAGGAGGGAAACGCCATAATGTCAGACTGTTAGGAGACAGGAAGGGAAACACCATAATGTCAGACTGTTGGGAGACAGGAAGGGAAACACCATAATGTCAGACTGTTGGGAGACAGGAAGGGAAACACCATAATGTCAGACTGTTGGGAGACAGGAAGGGAAACGCCATAATGTCAGACTGTTAGGAGACAGGAAGGGAGACACCATAATGTCAGACTGTTAGGAAACACCATAATATCAGACTGTTGGGAGACAGGAAGGGAAACGCCATAATGTCAGACTGTTGGGAGACAGGAAGGGAAACACCATAATGTGAGACTGTTGGGAGACAGGAAGGGAAACGCCATAATGTCAGACTGTTAGGAAACACCATAATGTCAGACTGTTGGGAGACAGGAAGGGAAACGCCATAATGTCAGACTGTTAGGAAACACCATAATGTCAGACTGTTGGGAGACAGGAAGGGAAACGCCATAATGTCAGACTGTTGGGAAACACCATAATGTCAGACTGTTGAGAGACAGGAAGGGAAACACCATAATGTGAGACTGTTGGGAAACACCATAATGTCAGACTGTTGAGAGACAGGAAGGGAAACACCATAATGTGAGACTGTTGGGAAACACCATAATGTCAGACTGTTGAGAGACAGGAAGGGAAACACCATAATGTCAGACTGTTAGGAGACAGGAGGGGAAACACCATAATGTCAGACTGTTAGGAGACAGGAAGGGAGACACCATAATGTCAGACTGTTCGGAGACAGGAGGGGAAACACCATAATGTCAGACTGTTAGGAGATAGGAAGGGAAACACCATAATGTCAGACTGTTGGGAAACACCATCATGTCAGACTGTTGGGAGACAGGAAGTTAGGAATATTAAAGAGTTGTCCCCTCAGGGAGATCAGAGAAGATAGACTGAGTTTGTTATGGTGTTGTGATGCACTGAGATATCTGACCCCGCCTGGTCTTCTAGAGTAGGCGTAACATAGTTCTTTAAATGCAATTCCGGGACTCTCCAAGGGTTCCATATGTTACGTTTTGTATGTTTACACACAATCGTCACGTCTGGACTAAACCTGGCACCATCCCTACGGTGAAGCATGGTGGTGGCACCATCATGCTGTGGGGTTGTTTTTCAGCGGCAGGGACTGGGAGACTAGTAAGGATCGAGGGAAAGATGACTGGAGAAAAGTACAGAGAGATCCTTGATGAAAACCTGCTCCAGAGCGCTCAGGACCTCAGACTGTGGCGAAGGTTGACGTTCCAACAGGACAACGACCCTAAGCACACAGCCAAGACATTGCAGGAGTGGCTTCGGCACAAGTCTCTGAATGTCCTTGAGTGGCTCAGCCAGAGCCTGGACTTGAACCTGATCGACCATCTCTGAAGAGACCTGAAAATAGCTGTGCAGCGACTCTCCCCATCCAACCTGACAGAGCTTGAGAGGATCTGCAGAGGAGAATGCGAGAAACTCCCCAAATACAGGTGTGCCAAGCTTGTAGCGTCATACCCAGGAAGACTCTGGGCTGTAATCGCTGCCGAAGGTGCTTCAACAAAGTACTTAGTAAAAGGTCTGAATACTTATGTAAATGTGATATTTCCATTTTTGAAATATTTTTAATATATTTGCAAAAACTTCTAAAAACCTGTTTTTGCTTTATCATTATGGGATGTTGTGTGTAGATTAAAAAAATGTCATTCATTTTAGAATAAGGCTGTAACGTAACAAAATGTCATGGGATCTGAAAACATTCTGAATGCACTGTAAAGACAGAAGGTTACAATCTGCAGTTGCTACATCCATTTTCTGGACCAGTCCTATAGAGGAGAGTGTGGTTTCATGGCAGACAGGTTGACCAAGTCACGTCTCGATAGAATACCTTTCAAAAGTAGACTCTTTTTTTTCTTCTTTCATTTCAACTAACCTGGCTCTTTTCCCAAACCTTAACCTAAAGCATCAATCATCGAGAATAATGAATCACACTCAGTTTCCCAGGAAACATCCTAGACGTGACAACATCAAAAAAATTGCAACCTGCTTGAATCAAAAAATACTTTTGAGTTATACCAGCTATTCTCATAACCTGCTACGTTAATTCTCCTAACTTGCGTAAGTTCTCCTAACTTGCTATGAAAAGTCAATTTTGACATAAAAGCTGTATCCTATCTAGTCATAACTGGTTGAGGGTGTGTGGATAATTTATTGTACTGTTGGAGGTAAGTGAAGGTATAGTTAGCAAAGGCTTAGCTTTAGAGGAGACAGTAGCAGTAGCATCGTTCGCCGACTTCTCAGACAGAGGTGTTATGGTGAGGAGGACATGTATGTAGAGGAGGATGCCGAGGGCTGTTTTGTTGTACTGTTTTCAATTTTAAAAAAGAAACAAAAATATCTTCTTAGCAAAGAACAATTTCTCAAACAAGAGTTTTGCTATGACTGTCTGGGAGCGGTCTGAGTGGGGAGGGGAAAACTAGCTGTTATTGGCAGAGAGGTTTGGAACGCTCTTTCTTATTGGTCTATTAACTCATTTATCGCCTGGGGGTGTCATCAAAAATACATCCCACCAAAACAGGCAGTCATTTCAGACAGTCTTTTCAAAGAGCTCTTACACTAAAGGGGCATTATCATAATTTTCACAATTTCACAGTATTATTCCAACATCATGTCAAGGTTATGTCAAGGTAAATTATGATATTTTATCAAAGTTGTGTGTTTATTTGTTAGCAGGACAATATATTGAGCTCCCACCTTGAGCTGTTGATTTGGCAAGCCCATATCAACCCCTGTCCTGCACCTAGACAATTTATATATAAATATACATATAGCCCTGCATCTTATCCCTGTACTTACTTCCTCCCTGGTACTGTCCCTATCCCTCAGCACCAATACCCCCAGCCCCAGTCCCTATCCCTCAGCACCAATACCCCCACCCCCACCCCCAGCCCCAGTCCCTATACCACCGCCCAGTTGCCATCCCACCCCCTAGTCGTGTGCCACCTCACACCCGCTGGTCACACTCTCCCTACACAAGTGCTCTCTCTCTCACGGGTGCTTGCACTACACAGAGCCTAATTAAGGCCTTCATATGCAAATGAGTGTCTCCACAGCTGCTGGCACACAGCCTGGCAGCTCCGCCTCTGGGGGTTTGTCAGGAGGGCGACGATGGGGCTCGAAGTGTTGGTGACAAGGAGAGGAGGAGGCTGGGGCTGAGATGGAGGCCTCTCTCTCTCACTGGCTGAGTCTGCGGTGGGGGCTGAGATGGAGGCCTCTCTCTCTCACTGGCTGAGTCTGCGGTGGGGGCTGAGATGGAGGCCTCTCTCACTCACTGGCTGAGTCTGCAGTGGGGGCTGAGATGGAGGCCTCTCTCTCACTGGCTGAGTCTGCAGTGGGGGCTGAGATGGAGGCCTCTCTCTCTCACTGGCTGAGTCTGCGGTGGGGGCTGAGATCGAGGCCTCTCTCTCTCACTGGCTGAGTCTGCTGTGGGGGCTGAGATCGAGGCCTCTCTCTCTCACTGGCTGAGTCTGCGGTGGTGGCTGAGCAGACATTTTTGGGTTGCTCTAAAGTTAATTTCCTCTTTGCAGAATTTCACATTCTATAAACAAACTTAAGGAGAGGACAGTCTAGATAATATGCTTACAGTAGCCGTGACGTTTCAACCAGTCCACAATTATCATAATATCATATAGAAATGAATCACCTGAGTAATCAGCCGATCTGAAGTACTAAGACACAGTAGCGATGAATTAGACTAGATGTATGAACGACTAGACTTCCTTAACTCTGTGTTACTTTCTTTTATTCAGCTACTCAAGTGTCCATAAAAAAAACTCCCCTTTTCCATTCTGGGTGAATGGAGACGATATTTGCTCCTCCTCCACTTCCCAGGTCCCGTCTATGCATTGTGAGACTGTCTCCTCTACTTTGTCCTTGGTGATCTTAATTACTGTGCTGCAAGCCGAACGTATTTAAATCAGAACACATCACACCAGCCTCCATTATGGGGATGCCTGCTTGGCATTTGGTCTTTGTAACTCATTGCTCTTAAATTACATACTGCCAATCTCTGTGGGCACTGGGTACAGTAGATGGAGGATATGGGAGAGGTGAGGTGAGAGAGGGAATGAAGAGAGGGAGGAACAGAGAGGAAGCCCAGAGGTGGGTATGTCACATCACCAACCTGACAACCCATCCTCTCGGGTCTCATGTTAAAACAGCAGATGAAATGCATTCACATATCCTGATTGTCAGAATAAACTTAAAGCATTCCTTTGACAACGTGATTGACCGTCTGAATGGGTTCAAATGACTGCTCTTTTATGGTTCTCCTTATCCAGAATTCAGAGGGCGTATTCGCGATGGCAGGTCTCTAGATGAAGTGAACTCGGGCAGGTCTGATCTGAATGGCTCTGCTCTGATTGAATAATAGTTTGTCTTTGTGCGGCCGTGTGTTTAGAGGGGATAACTAGACAACCTCTGTAATGATTGTAATTAGAGCGATGACTGGTCATGTCAAATAGGACATGGTGAACCACTGTAATTAACCTTTGTTATCCACAACGACCATGGAGAGGAATGGAAACACACCCTGGAGCTAGCTGTCCTCTGTCTCGGGGGTCGAGGGTGTGTTGGTGTGCATCACCTCTGCTGTGGCATGAACAAGGAGCGCTGAACCCATGGATGTTCCCTGTGTGTGTGTGTGTGTGTGTGTGTGTGTGTGTGTGTGTGTGTGTGTATGTGTGTGTGTGTGTGTGTGTGTGTGTGTGTGTGTGTGTGTGTGTGTGTGTGTGTGTGTGTGTGTTTGTGTGAGTGTGTATGTGTGTGTTTGTGTTGTGAGTGTGTGTGAGTGTGTCATCACGTCCCAGGGAAAGGAAAGGTAGCTGGTTAATTTACTGTACAATCAGAACCACTGGTGTTGATGACTGCAAAGCCACAGGGAGGATCTTAAAACACAATTCCACGTTGTAGATACAGAAACGTTAACGGTGGGAATGTGACACAGGTACTGCAACACTGTAATGACTCCATCAGCTTAATCCCTTTAGGGCTGATCAATGTGAAGGATGACATTTTAGGCCACCTTCTCCACCCCCACCTCTCTCTCCATATCTCTCTCTCCACCCCCCCCCCCCCTCTCTCTCTCTCCATCCCTCCATCTCTCTTCCTGAGGACACTACTCTCTCTCCCTCCTGCTCTGGGTGGCAGCTTCAGACCTCTCTCTCTACTCCCTCTCTCCCCTCTCTCTCTCTGTCTCTCCATCCCTCCATCTCTCTTCCTGAGGACACTACTCTCTCTCCCTCCTGCTCTGGGTGGCAGCTTCAGACCTCTCTCTCTACTCCCTCTCTCCCCTCTCTCTCTCCGTCTCTCCATCCCTCCATCTCTCTTCCTGAGGACACTACCCTCCCTCTCCTCTACTGCTCTGGGTGGTGGCTGTATGTTCAGACCTTTTTCCTTTTAATTAGATTTGTAAAAACAATTTTTGGAGTGCTTTATTCGCTAAAAGCTCTCCGGGGTTAACATCCGCAAAGCACTTCTGTTCGGCTTCTTTTCACCAATGGAGCATAAATTATTTAAATTATTCAGAATTGCTCGACCTTTTATCTCACCCCCTTTGAAGGCAGCAAATTAAAAATGCAAATGGACTAACTAATTAATATGCAAATATATTCGTTCGCAGTTAACAATTAGCAATTAAACCTGCAGTGTCTAGGAAGAGCACAGGCAAAATTAGCAACATATTTTTTCGTTTGAAAAATAGAAGACAAGGCCCGGAAAAATTGATTGACTAAATGACTTTTACTGACAATCCACCTGTCCCCACTGCAAACGGAATTAATATAATGTCATGTAGAATACTCTAAGAAAATCTTAGAAGACGAATGTCACAAACAAGAAAACGTCTTGTCATTTTGTCAGGGTTTAGTTCAAGACTCATATTTCATAACTCAATCAAAGTTAATTGAAATGTGAGTGTCTGGTAAGGAAAGTGTGTGTGTGTGTGTGTGTGTGTGTGTGTGTTCAATTATTGATTTATTTTCCTGTGAGAGAGTAGAATTACACTAGATGAATGAATGAAACTTTGACTTACAAAGACAACTCTTACATTACAACACCCTCCTTTCTGTCAAATACAACCCTTACAACACCCTCCTTTCTGTCAAATACAACCCTTACATCACCCTCCTTTCAGTCAAATACAACCCTTACATCACCCTCCTTTCTGTCAAATACAACCCTCACATCACCCTCCTTTCTATCAAATACAACCCTTACAACACCCTCCTTTCTGTCAAATACAACCCTTACATCACCCTCCTTTCAGTCAAATACAACCCTTACATCACCCTCCTTTCTGTCAAATACAACCCTCACATCACCCTCCTTTCTATCAAATACAACCCTTACAACACCCTCCTTTCTGTCAAATACAACCCTTACAACACCCTCCTTTCTGTCAAATACAACCCTTACATCACCCTCCTTTCAGTCAAATACAACCCTTACATCACCCTCCTTTCTGTCAAATACAACCCTCACATCACCCTCCTTTCTATCAAATACAACCCTTACAACACCCTCCTTTCTGTCAAATACAACCCTTACATCACCCTCCTTTCAGTCAAATACAACCCTTACATCACCCTCCTTTCTGTCAAATACAACCCTCACATCACCCTCCTTTCTATCAAATACAACCCTTACAACACCCTCCTTTCTGTCAAATACAACCCTTACATCACCCTCCTTTCTGTCAAATACAACCCTCACATGACAACATCCTTCTTTCTGTCAAAGACAACCCTTACACGACAACACCTTCCTTTCAGTCAAAGACAACCCTTACACAACATCCTTCGTTCTGTCAAATACAACCCTCACATCACCCTCCTTTCAGTCAAAGACAACCCTTACACGACATCTTTCCTTCAGTCAAAGACAACCCCTACACGACAAGACCCTCCTTTCAGTCAAATACAATCCTTACATGACAACACCCTCCTTTCAGTAAAGACAACCCCTACATGACAACACCCTCCTTTCAGTTAAAGACAACAACCTCGTTTCAGTCAAATACAACCCTTACACGACCTCCTTCGTTCTGTCAAAGACAACCCCTACATGACAACACCCTAGTTTCTGTCAAATAGAACCCTTACAGGAAGCGAAGATACAATGAATATATACTCTGCTACACCTTATAAAACCTAATACAAAAAGATGACATCAATCACACATTCCAGCCTGCCTGACAGCCTGCCTGTCTTCCCTTCCTCTGCATGACAATCTATCTGCACCACCGCCTTATCCTTTCCTAAGATAGATAGGGACAGAGCGGAGGGCAGGAGGCGTGAACTACACCTTACTCTAAAGGTTATCACTGATACACAGACCTCGGGGGCATGCTCTAGTCTCTCTGCAGATATTTCATACAGAGAGAGAGAGTTCACACACACACACACAAAAAGACAGACAGACAGACAGACAGACAGACAGACAGACGTCGCTTCCTCACTGTTACTCTATTAATGTGGGAACATGCACAGTGTGATGTACGGAGATCACTGTACTGTCATCTCGTTATTCATTACAGAGGTCAGCCAGGATAGTACAGGGGAGGGATTTCTCTTTATTTCATCATCATCTGAAGCACTGTTGCTAATCAAATTAAAACTATTAACAGGACCTATCTGTCTCTTGTTGGCATGAACTGGGCTTGTGAGTTCAACAAGGTATCATGGTTTGTCTGGTGGTGGGGTAAACATACAATTTTGACAGTTAAGTTTAGGCATTAATTCTGACTGGTTAAGGTTAGGGACAGGGTAACCCACCTTCCTCAGCGCTCTAGCGAGTATAATAGGTGCTCACGTTGCCCCTAGTGGACAGTATTGAAGACATCTCCCTACTAGATGGTACTAGGTGCTCACGTTGCCCCTAGTGGACAGTATTGAAGACATCTCCCTACTAGATGGTACTAGGTGCTCACGTTGCCCCTAGTGGACAGTATTGAAGACATCTCCCTACTAGATGGTAATAGGTGTTCACGTTGCCCCTAATGGACAGTATTGAAGACATCTCCCTACTAGATGGTACTAGGTGCTCACGTTGCCCCTAGTGGACAGTATTGAAGACATCTCCCTACTAGATGGTACTAGGTGCTCACGTTGCCCCTAGTGGACAGTATTGAAGACATCTCCCTACTAGATGGTAATAGGTGTTCACGTTGCCCCTAGTGGACAGTATTGAAGGCATCTGCTGACGTCCTGGGGATCTGCACAAATGTAGAATACTAAAGTCTATCTGGTGTGACCTGGCTGTTCATTTATAAAGGGTCATTTCCATGTACAAGGACCCATGAGCACCAACATGAGAAGTTCATAGGAGCATGTCAGATGAAATCTAAGATTCTGTTTTTTTTTAAATTAAGGCATATATACATTTTATCAACAATTTTCCTTCCTAAAATTAGATAACATCTACCAGAAAAAGTCTTAAAGGTATCAGAAATACATCAAAACACAATGTTGAAGACTTCTGCCTAATAATATCAACACTTATATTTACAGTGCCTTGCGAAAGTATTCGGCCCCCTTGAACTTTGCGACCTTTTGCCACATTTCAGGCTTCTAAAAAAAAGATATAAAACTGTATTTTTTTGTGAAGAATCAACAACAAGTGGGACACAATCATGAAGTGGAACGACATTTATTGGATATTTCAAACTTTTTTAACAAATCAAAAACTGAAAAATTGGGCGTGCAAAATTATTCAGCCCCCTTAAGTTAATACTTTGTAGCGCCACCTTTTGCTGCGATTACAGCTGTAAGTCGCTTGGGGTATGTCTCTATCAGTTTTGCACATCGAGAGACTGACATTTTTTCCCATTCCTCCTTGCAAAACAGCTCGAGCTCAGTGAGGTTGGATGGAGAGCATTTGTGAACAGCAGTTTTCAGTTCTTTCCACAGATTCTCGATTGGATTCAGGTCTGGACTTTGACTTGGCCATTCTAACACCTGGATATGTTTATTTTTGAACCATTCCATTGTAGATTTTGCTTTATGTTTTGGATCATTGTCTTGCTGGAAGACAAATCTCCGTCCCAGTCTCAGGTCTTTTGCAGACTCCATCAGGTTTTCTTCCAGAATGGTCCTGTATTTGGCTCCATCCATCTTCCCATCAATTTTAACCATCTTCCCTGTCCCTGCTGAAGAAAAGCAGGCCCAAACCATGATGCTGCCACCACCATGTTTGACAGTGGGGATGGTGTGTTCAGCTGTGTTGCTTTAACGCCAAACATAACGTTTTGCATTGTTGCCAAAAAGTTCAATTTTGGTTTCATCTGACCAGAGCACCTTCTTCCACATGTTTGGTGTGTCTCCCAGGTGGCTTGTGGCAAACTTTAAACAATTTTTTTTATGGATATCTTTAAGAAATGGCTTTCTTCTTGCCACTCTTCCATAAAGGCCAGATTTGTGCAATATACGACTGATTGTTGTCCTATGGACAGAGTCTCCCACCTCAGCTGTAGATCTCTGCAGTTCATCCAGAGTGATCATGGGCCTCTTGGCTGCATCTCTGATCAGTCTTCTCCTTGTATGAGCTGAAAGTTTAGAGGGATGGCCAGGTCTTGTTAGATTTGCAGTGGTCTGATACTCCTTCCATTTCAATATTATCGCTTGCACAGTGCTCCTTGGGATGTTTAAAGCTTGGGAAATCTTTTTGTATCCAAATCCGGCTTTAAACTTCTTCACAACAGTATCTCGGACCTGCCTGGTGTGTTCCTTGTTCTTCATGATGCTCTCTACGCTTTTAACGGACCTCTGAGACTATCACAGTGCAGGTGCATTTATACGGAGACTTGATTACACACAGGTGGATTGTATTTATCATCATTAGTCATTTAGGTCAACATTGGATCATTCAGAGATCCTCACAAAAAAATACAGTTTTATATCTTTATGTTTGAAGCCTGAAATGTGGCAAAAGGTCGCAAAGTTCAAGGGGGCCGAATACTTTCGCAAGGCACTGTAGTTTTGCATACATTTTTCTGCCTCCTGTAAGTTTAAGAAAGATTGACTTCTGCCTTAAAATTCTATTACCAAAAACTCACTTGTCTAACTATACTGTACTGTACTCTACTGAGCTTTACTCTACTGAACTCTACTGAGCTCTTACTGAACTCTACTGTACTGTACTCTACTGAAATAGATTTTTTCCAACTTAAGTTGTCATGTCATAGTTGACACCCCATTCTTTCGTCAGACATCGTTGAATTTTAATTCAAAGCAGATATTCAAGAGTTTTTGGAAAACGTGGACGCAAAAAACTGAGGGAGATTTTACTGAAATTCTGTTACCAAACTTTGCATCTGCCCAGTATATGTTACCTGTTATGAAAGGCCCCAGAGTCTGCAAAACCACTAAGCAAGGGTAACCACCAAGCAATGCGCTCTCCAAACAGGTCAGGGACAAAGTTGTGGAGAAGTACAGATCAGGGATGGGTTATAAAAAAATATCAGAAACTTTAAACATCCCATGGAGCACCATTAAATCCATTATTAAAAAATTGTAAGAATATGGCACCACAACAAACCTTCCAAGAGAACACCATCCCCACAGTGAAGCATGGTGGTGGCAGCATCATGCTGTGTTGATTTTTTCATTGGCAGGGACTGGGAAACTGGTCAGAATTGAAGGAATGATGGATGGCACTAAATAAAGGGAAATTCTTGAGGGAAACCTGTTTCAGTCTTACAAGATTTGAGACTGGGACGGAGATTCACCTTCCAGCAGGACAATGACCCCAAGCATACTGCTAAAGCAACACTTGAGTTGTTTAAGGGGAACATTTAAATGTCTTGGAATGGCCTAGTCAAAGCCCAGACCTCAATCCAATTGAGAATCTGTGGTATGACTTAAAGATCGCTGCTGTGGAACACATCCAACTTGAAGGAGATGGAGCAGTTTTGCCTTGAAGAATGGGCAAAAATCCCAGTGGCTAGATATACCAAGTTTTTGAGACACCCCAAGAGACTTGCAGCTGTAATTGCTACACAAGGTGTCTCTACAAAGTATTGACTTTGGTGGGTTGAATAGTTATGCACTCTCAAGTTTTAATTTTTTTGTTTTATTTCTTGTTTGTTTCACAATAAAAAATATTTTGCATCTTCAAAGTGGTAGGCATGATGCAACCCCCCCCCCCAAAAAATCTATTTTAATTCCAGGTTGTAAAGCAACAAAATAGGAAAAATGCCAAGGGGGGTGAGTACTTTCGCAAGCCACTGTATTTGAATTGTTCAGTCATTTAAGTTGCATAATGTGAGGTCAATAACTTCCTGTATTGTTCTGAAGGGAAACTCTTTATGCATTTTGACCTAGTGGATCGCTGCACACCAACACGTACGGTTACGAGCGTTGGGCCAGTAACCGAAATGTCGCTGGTTCGAATCCTCGAGCTGGCAAGGTGGTTCTGCATTAGAGTAAGGCTCCCTGAGAGCCGATGACATGGACGTTGATTAAGGCAGCCCCCCTCACCTCTTTAATTGAGGGGTTGGGTTAATGCGGAGACACATTTCGGTTGAATGCAACTGTCCTTTCCCAGTGGAGAACTGTGAGGGCCTTCAGAGGAGCCTTAAGGATTTTTTATACAATTTTGTTTTAATTTCTAATGATCTGCAATAATCTACAGTTGAAGTCGGAAGTTTCCATACACCTTAGCCAACTACATTTAAACTCAGTTTTTCACAATTCCTGACATTTAATCCCAGTAAAAGTTCCCTGTCTTAGGTCAGTTAGGATCAACACTTTATTTTAAGAATGTGAAATGTCAGAATAATAGCAGAGAGAATTATTTATTTCATATTTTATTTCTTTCATCACATTCCCAGTGGGCCAGAAGTTTACATACACTCAATTAGTATTTGGTAGCATTGCCTTTAAATTGTTTAATTTGGGTCAAACTTTTCAGGTAGCCTTCCACAAGCTTCCCACAATAAATTGGGTGAATTTTGGCTCATTCCCACTGGCACATTCCCGTTGACTTCTGTAACCGTAAAAGCCTTGGTTTCTTGCATGTTAACATTAGAAGCCTCCTCCCTAAGTTTGTTTTATTCACTGCCTTAGCACACTCTGCCAACCCGGATATCCTAGCCGTGTCTGAATCCTGTTTTAGTAAGACCACCAAAAACCCTGAACTTTCCATCCCTAACTATAACATTTTCCAACAAGATATAACTGCCAAAGGTGGCGGAGTTGCAATCTACTGCAGAGATAGCCTGCAGAGTTCTGTCTTACTATCCAGGTCTGTACCCAAACAATTTGAGCTTCTACTTCTAAAAATCCACCTTTCCAGAAACAAGTCTCTCACCGTTGCCGTTTGCTATTGACCACCTTCTGCCCCGAGCTGTGCCCTGGACACCATATGTGAATTGATTGCCCCCATCTATCTTCAGAGCTCGTGCTGTTAGGTGACCTAAACTGGGACATGCTTAACACCCCGGCCATCCTACAATCTAAGCTTGATGCCCTCAATCTCACACAAATGATTAATGAACCCACCAGGTACAACCCCAAATCCCGTAAACACGGGCACCCTCGTAGATATCATCCTAACCAACCTGCCCTCCAAATACACCTCTGCTGTCTTCAACCAGGATCTCAGCGATCACTGCCTCATTGCCTGCGTCCGTAATGGGTCTGTGGTCAAACGACTACCCCTCATCACTGTCAAACGCTCCCTAAAACACTTCTGCGAGCAGGCCTTTCTAATCGACCTGGCCCAGGTATCCTGGAAGGATATTGACATTATTCCATCAGTAGAGGATGCCTGGTTATTCATTAAAAGTGCTTTCCTCACCATCTTAAATAAGCATGTCCATTCAAAACATTTAGAACCAAGAACAGATATAGCCCTTGGTTCACTCCAGACCTGACTTCCCTTGACCAGCACAAAAACATCCTGTGGCGTACTGCACTACCATCGAATAGCCCCCGCGATATGCAACTTTGTGTAAGTGTAAGTTTGATTCTAGAGGGGGGCACAAAAAATAGAACAATTATTTTGTTAGGGTGTAGGAGTAGATTATCTTCATGAGATTTTATTCTCTATTTATTTTATTTAGTCTGATCAGTGAAACAATTCTCATTCTTAAAAATGTGCTAAAATATAGTGTAATTAGTGTGCTTCTCAGCAATGACACTACTGTTATTCCCCACATGTATTTTATCATTCCACTTCTTCCCAGTTTTGCCAGCGTAATCACATTTGAAATCTGATATGCCTGCTTGTATTTTTGCAGCCATTCACAGACTTTGTTTTGTTGAATAATCATTGGATATTAAAATGCTACAGGAATCAAATATAATAGTTGATATTTTAGTTTTGTGAACACAACTCTCTTTTGACTCACAACTCTTAAACACATATTTTGTCTACGTAGAGTAAGACGATGTTAAGGATCTCCATCTAGTAGGCATAAACCACCTGAATAGTGATATTAATTCGATTTTTCTTGAAGGTTGGATGATTTGGGGAAATTCATTGTTATAACAAGAACATTTTCAAACACCCAGCACTTGGGAAACATATATCAGGGATGTCCAACCCTCCTGGTGTCACACCCTGATTTGTTTCACCTGTCCTAGTTATTGTCTCCACCCCCTCCAGGTGTCTCTGATTTTCCCCAGTGTATTTATCCCTGTGTTTTAGTGTTTCTCTGTGCCAGTTTGTCTTGTATGTTTGCCTGCTTTTTCTATTCTCCTTTTTCTAGTCCTCCTGGTTTTGACACTTGCCTGTTTCTGGACTTTGTACCTGCCTGCCTGACCAGTCTGCCTGCCTTGACTACAAGCCCGTCTGCCACTCTGTACCTCCTGGACTCTGATCTGGTTTTGACCTTTTTTCCTTTCCACGACCATTCTCTTGCCTACCCCTTTGGATTAATAAACATTGTAAGCCTTGACCACAAGCCCGTCTGCCACTCTGTACCTCCTGGACTCTGATCTGGTTTTGACCTTTTTGACTTTCCACGACCATTCTCTTACCTACCCCTTTGGATTAATAAACATTGTAAGACTTCGATCATCTGCCTCCTGTGTCTGCATTTGGGTCTCGCCTTGTGCCTAGATACCTGGAGAGCAAGCAGGGTTTCTTCCAGCCCTATTTGAAAGAGAGTTCACCCAAATTACAAAATACTACATTGATCAAAAATATAAAAACATGTAAAGTGTCCTATGTTTCATGAGTTTAAATAAAAGATCCCCAAAATATTCCATACGCCAAAAAGCTTATTTATCTCAAATGTTGTGCTCACATTTGTTTATCTCTGTTAGTTACCACTTCTCCTTTGCCAAGATAATCCATCCACCTGACAGGTGTGGCATATCAAGAAGCTGATTAAACAGCATGATCATTACACAGGTGCACCTTGTGCTGGGGACAATCACACACAGCTGTACATTTTGATGAAACATGGTGAAGCCCCAAAATTGCCCTCCCTGGAAGCCTGTGTTTCAGACATAAGGAAGTGGATGGCCGGAAAATGTTCTACTTTTAAACTCGGTCCCAAGAAACAAAGAGATCTTCTGTTGAATCTGACAAATAATCTTGAAGGTTGTACAGTCGTTTCAAATAAAACTGTGAAGGACCTCGTCATTACTCTTTTGACGAACATATCAAGACTGTTTCAAGGACAGCTTTTTTCATCTACGTAACATTGCAAAAATCAGACACTTTCTGTCCGAAAATGATGCAGAAAAATGTATCCATGCTTTTGTCACTTCTAGGTTAGACTACTGCAATGCTCTACTCTCTGGCTACCCGGATAAAGCACTAAATAAACTTCTGTTAGTGCTAAACACAGCTGCTAGAATCTTGACTAGAATCCCAACATTTGATCATATTACTCCAGTGCTAGCCTCCCTACACTGGCTTCCTGTTAAGGCAAGGGCTGATTTAAAGGTTTTACTGCTATCTTTCCGATTTGGTCCTGCTGTACATACCTACACAAGACGCAGGCCTCCTTACTGTCCCTAGAATTTCTAAGCAACAGCTGTAGGCAGTGCTTTCTCTTATAGAGTTCCATTTTTATGGAATGGTCTGCCTACCCTGCCTACCCATGTGAGAGACGCATACTCGTTCTCAACTTTTAAGTCTATATTGAAGACTCATCTCTTCAGTGGGTCATATGATTGAGTGTAGTCTGGCCCAGGAGTGTGAAGGTGAACGGAAAGGCACTCGAGCAAAGAACCGCCCTTGCTGTCTCTGCCTGGCCGGTTACCCTCTTTCCACTGGGATTCTCTGCCTCTAACCGTATTACAGGGACTGAGTCACTGGCTTACTGATGCTCTTCCATGCCGTCCTTAGGAGGGATGCGTCACTTGAGTGGGTTGAGTCACTGATGTGATCTTTCTGTCCTTGGATTGTGCCATGGCGGAGATCTTTGTGGGCTATACTCGGCCTTGTCTCAGGATGGTAAGTTGGTGGTTGAAGATATCCCCTCTAGTGGTGTGGGGGCTGTGCTTTGGCAAAGTGGGTGGGGTTATATCCTGCCTGTTTGGTCGGATGGGGCCACAGTGTCTTCCAACACCTCCTGTCTCAGCCTCCAGTATTTATGCTGCAGTAGTTTATGTGTCGGGGGGCTAGGGTCAGTCTGTTATATCTGGAGTATTTCTCCTGTCTTATCCGGTGTCCTGTGTGAATTTAAGTATGCTCTCTCTAATTTTCTCTCTTTCTCCCTTTTTCTCTCTCTCTCTCTCTTTCTTTCTTTCTTTCTTTCTTTCTTTCTTTCTTTCTTTCTTTCTTTCTTTCTTTCTTTCTTTCTTTCTCTCTCTCGGAGGACCTGAGCACTAGGACCATGCCTCAGGACTACCTGGCCTGATGACTCCTTGCTGTCACCAGTCTACCTGGCCGTGCTGCTGCTCCAGTTTCAACTGTTCTGCCTGCGGCTATGGAACCCTGACCTGACCCAATGGCTCCAGGTCATCAACAAGTCTCTGCTATGTAAAGCCCCGCCTTATCTCAGCTCACTGGTCACCATAGCAGCTCCCACCCGTAGCACACGCTCCAGCAGGTATATTTCACTGGTCACCCTCAAAGCAAACATCTCTGAAGCTGGAGACTCTTACCTCCCTCAATAGCTTTAAGCACCAGCTGTCAGAGCAGCTCACAGATTACTGCACCTGTACATAGCTCGTCAGTAAATAACCCATCCAATCTACCTCATCCCCATACTGTATTTATTTATTTATTTATCTTGCTCCTTTGCACCCCAGTATCTCAACTTGCACATTCATCTTCTGCACATCCTACCATTCCAGTGTTTAACTGCTATATTGTAATTACTTCGCCACCATGGCCTATTTATTGCCTTACCTCTCTTATCCTACCTAGTTTACACATGCTGTATATAGATTTTTCTACTGTATTATTGATTGTATGTTTGTTTATTCCATGTGTAACTCTGTGTTGTTGTATGTGTGTGTAGTTGTCTTTGAAGTAGATGTTTGTAGAGTAGCTGTCAGTACATTAGTTGTTAGTAGAGTAGTTGTTGCTACCTGTCCCAGACCTGCTGTTTTCAACTCTCTAGAGACCTCAGGAGCGGTAGAGATACTCTGAATGACCGGCTATGAAAATCCAACTGACATTTACTCCTGAGGTGCTGACCTGTTGCACCCTCTATAACTACTGTGATTATTATTATTTGACCCTACTGGTCATCTATGAACATTTGAACATCTTGGCCATTTGAACATCTTGGTTCTGTTATAATCTCCACCGGCACAGCCAGAAGAGGACTGGCTACCCCTCATAGCCTGGTTCCTCTCTAAGTTTCTTCCTAGGTTCCGGCCTTTCTAGAGAGTTTTCCCAAGCCACCGTGCTACTACACCTGCATTGCTTGCTGTTTGGGGTTTTAGGCCTGGTTTCTGTACAGCACTTTGTGACATCAGCTGATGTAAGAAGGGCTTTATAAATGCATTTGATTGATTGATTGACTGATTGAATAAAAGGCCACTCTAAAATGTGCAGTTTTGCCACACAACACAATGCGACAGATGTCTCAAGTTTTGAGGGAGCATGCAATTGGCATGCTCACTGCAGGAATGTCAACAGAACTATTGCCAGATAATTTAATGGTAATTTCTCTACTATAAGCTGCCTCCGACGTAGTTTTAGAGAATTTGGCAGTATGTCTAACTGGTCTCACAACCGCAGACCACGTGTTACCACTGTCACGTTCTGACCTTTATTTCCTTTGTTATGTATTTATTTAGTATGGTCAGGGCGTGAGTTGGGTGGGCAGTCTATGTTTGTTTTTCTATGATTTGGGTATTTCTATGTTTCGGCCTAGTATGATTCTCAATCAGAGGCAGGTGTCATTAGTTGTCTCTGATTGAGAATCATACTTAGGTAGCCTGGGTTGCACTGTTTGTTTGTGGGTGATTGTCTATGTTAGTTGCGTGTGTCAACACAGTCCTTATGATAGCTTCACGGTCTTTATTTGTTTATTGTTTTGTATCCAGTGTTCAGTTCTTTCTTTAATTAAACATTCAACATGAACACATACCACGCCGCATTTTGGTCCTCTGATCCTTCTCGCCTCTCCTCTTCAGATGAAGAGGAGGAAGACCGTGACAACCACGCCAACCCAGGACCTGGCTTCTTCACTTGCCAGAGAATTTAATGGTAATTTCTCTACCATAAGCTGCCTCCGACGTAGTTTTAGAGAATTTGGCAGTACGTCTAACTGGTCTCACAACCGCAGACCACGTGTTACCACGCCAACCCAGGACCTACACCTGGCTTCTTCACCTGCGGGATTGTCTGAGACCACGGACAGCTGAAGAAACTGTTTTTTTTTCACAACCAAATCATTTCTGCAGAAACGTCTCAGGGAAGCTCATCTGTGTGCTCGTCCTTCTCACCTGGGTCTTGACCTGACTGCAGTTCGGCTTTGTAACCAACTTCAGTGGACAAAACACTCACCTTCGATGGCGAAGTGTGCCTTTCATGGATAAATCCCAGTTTCAACTGTACCGTGCAGATGCCAGACAGTGTGCATGGCGTACACCATAATTTGCAAATAAATTCAATAAGGGGTTAGGGTTAGGGTTAGGGTTAGGGTTAGTGATTGAATTTGTGATTTTAATGATTTTCTGGATTTTCTTTCCTCATTTTGTCTGTCATAGTTGAAGTGTACCTATGATGAAAATTACAGGCCTCTCTCATCTTTTTAAGTGGGAGAACTTGCACAATTGGTGGCTGACTAAATACTTTTTTGCCCCACTGTATGTGTGCTTGTGTAGGTGGGGGTATGTAGGGAGGTCTTCATGTGTTATGAACACCTGTGGTTGCTGGCAGCGTGGCACAGCTGGTGGGTTTGGCTCCGGAGGGACCTAGAGAGCCTGACGCCGTGCCGCCCGCACCGCCGCTGTGGGAGAGATGAGTCTGTCCTGTATGCTAACTGTAATTAGCATGGGCCTGTTGATTTACTGATAATGAGTGGGAATTCATTAGCGCTGCGCTAATTGCTACCTAGACTAGCTTCTCCACCAAAACCCACCAACACCTACCCCCCTCCAAAAAGTTTCCACTTCCTATCAGCCCATACATGGTTTGTTACTGATTACTTTTTAGATGATGGTGGGAGTGGGGGAAGGTTAGTGTGTCATCCATCGATCTCTGATAGGAGGTACCACGAAATTGGGGAGAAAAGGGGGTAAAAAACTTTGAAATATAACGTTTTGAGCAACGGAACTCTGCGGAGCATCCCAGGTTGTCAAAACAGTTTAAGCAGTGTTAGCAGAAACTCTGCATCATTGTGCTGATGAAGCCTGCATCCGCTGCATATGCCTCCTCGTTATCTTGGTCACTGTAAAAAAGGATACAGTTTAAGTTAAATAATCTGCTGATTTGAAGCCTTGTTTAAAAAATATTTTGTTAAAACAGCAACAGTCAGAATTGACAACACTGCTGTGCTGCAAGTCAATTACGATTAGAGCATTTATTTGGACACACACGCACACACACACACACACACACACACACACACACACACACAAATACTACACGTGGACACACACACACACACACACACACACACACATACTACACGTGGACACACACACACACACACACACACACACACACACACACACACACACACAAATACTACACGTGGACACACACACACACACACACACACACACACACACACACACACACACACACAAATACTACACGTGGACACACACACACACACACACACACACACACACACACACAAATACTACACGTGGACACACACACACACACACACACACACACACACACGCAAACACACCACTTAGCATTGAATCCCATTGTTATCCTAGCTGTTTGTCTTTGCCTGAGTGTTAATTAGCCCTCAGAGCTGAATGATTTGTTTTCTAAGGGTGTTTTATATGACTGTGGCCTTGGCTACTTCTTCATCTATTGGACTAGATAGAATATTCTGTTTGCCTGTTGATACTACCATCTTCAATGAGTCTATCTTTCACTACTGTGATTGACATAGCGTGAATGTTGTGTCCAAAAACTCTAGTGATTCTGCATGCATGGTAATTGCCATTGGAGGACAGGACACCGGTCTTGTGTTACAATGAGAACATTGGACCAAAGGACCAATCAGTCCAAGTTGTTTTGCTGTAGTACACTGCCATACAGATAAAGATACAGAATGTGTCTATTCAACTGAGTAAATGGACAACAAATGGATTTTAACTAAATGGTCATAGTTGAGTCCACAGCCTATGTCTCTCTACATAACGAGTGTCCGTTATAAGCAATCTCATTGCACCTCAACAGTGTCTCTCTCCTCTCTCCTGCTCTGTCCTGCTTGAGAGACCAGGGCTGCACCACTAGGCGACCGGGACGGATTTGGACCAGAAAATGTCCACAGTATTTCTAACACACCAGACCATTTTTTTCCCCTCTGGGCCCCCAATTATTAACCAAATAATGAAAGGAATACAAAAATAAAAATCAAAACAATCAATTTAGACAGGCCCACTGGGCTAAAGATTGATCATCCCATCTGCCAGTCCGTCTTTGCTAGGCTACAACGAGGCCCGGATGAATTCTCAGCAGACAGAGCGCGCCCCTTCTCCACTCCATCACCACTCCACCCAGGCTTAGAGTGAGCATGCATTTAAATGAACCTGCTTCTCTACAGCTACCGACGCCCACGTATGACACAAGGACTTCTAAACTCTGTGTCTCTGTCAAGCATCAAACACAATAACAACACACAGCTCAACACTCCCCTGCTTCATCTTCCCTTCGCTCCTGCTGGCTTTCTTGTCACCTTTCCTGTCTTTGTCCACCAAAGACTCCTCTTCCAGGATTCACTCATCCTCCCTTTTAAAAAGTATGTCACATTCCACATTCGTTATCACTCTCAATCAAACCGTAACAAGTCGTGACATCATCCTCTTTTCTGTTCTACTCCCTCCTCCTCCCGTCCTCTTCCCCCTCCTCCCGTCTTCTTCCTCCTCCTTTTGGTTTCTTGTGGAGGTGAGAGAGGCAGGGACCCGGTAACCAGAGCATCAAAGCTGACAGTGTGCCCCCAGGCTGATGCACCGTACTGGGGGGATAGACGTGCAGCGCCAGGCGTACAATCCCTGGACCATGCGGCTAAACGCTACAACTACAACTGGGCTAATTAGAAAATACACTAGCTAGCTGCTGCTCTTACGTTAGAGAGGCTGATGTGATGTCACAGATCTCAGGGTGATGATGAAACACAACTTTTGACACCAGTTGTCTTTTATTGCACCTTGGCCAATGTAAATGGTTGACATCGTTTTAATGCTCATCAAACCATTCTGTGGATACAGCCAGGTCACACGTGACACAAGTCAGTATTCAACGTTCATCCATGACTGGGGACGTCGGTAGATGATGTGGAAACGGGCCACTAGGGGCAACAGTGAGCGCTCTTACCTTCAAGTTGGTTTTCGATTTTGCTAGGGCGTTGTGAACGGGGATAGCGGATTGGTGTAAGCATCTGCCTCTGGTGCTAAAGGTTGCATTTCGATTAAACCTATCCTAAATCTTAACCCTTACCTTAACCATATATAATATTACACACTAACCTAAATGACCTTCCCCTTCACCTCTGTAATATTACACACTAACCTAAATGACCTTCACCCCTCTAATATTACACACTAACCTAAATGACCTTTCCCTTCAACCCTCTAATATTACACACTAATCTAAATGACCTTCACCCCTGTAATATTACACACTAACCTAAATGACCTTCCTCTTCACCCCTCTAATATTACACACTAACCTAAATGACCTTCACCCCTCTAATATTACACACTAACCTAAATGAACTTCCCCTTCACCCCTCTAATATTACACACTAACCTAAATGACCTTCCCCTTCAACCCTCTAATATTACACACTAACCTAAATGACCTTCCCCTTCAACCCTCTAATATTACACACTAACCTAAATGACCTTCCCCTTCAACCCTCTAATATTACACACTAACCTAAATGACCTTCCCCTTCAACCCTCTAATATTACACACTAACCTAAATGACTTTCACCCTGTAATATTACACACTAACCTAAATGACCTTCACCCCTCTAATATTACACACCAACCTAAATGACCTTCCCATTCAACCATCTAATATTACACACTAACCTAAATAACCTTCCCATTCAACCCTCTAATATTACTGATGGTCCTCAAGTCTCTTTTCTGTCTGACCTGTTTTCTTCAGGAAAGCAAATTGACTCTATTCTCCCAGTGAGATATAGCCGTCAGCGTGTGTATGTGTGTGTGTGTATACCTGTGAGTGTGTGTGTGCATGCATGCATGTTTGTGTGTGTGTGTGTGTGTGTGTGTGTGTGTGTGTGTGTATGTGTGTGTGTGTGTGTGTGTGTGTGTGTGTGTGTGTGTGTGTGTGTGTGTGTGTGTGTGTGCGCTCTGTTCAGTGTTGTGCTCTCTATAAATAAGTGGTGGGTCTCAGTTTGCCCAGGCTGTTGGCCAGGTGGAAGGATATTTGCATATAGAGCTGTGATAGGGCTCCCCTGGGTCTCTATGGCGATACAGCGAGTAGGGGGCCCGCACTGACTCAAATGAGTTCTGAATTTGAACCTAACAGCTGCACTGCACTGCCCTCCATTTTGTGTGTGTGCGTGTGCTGTGTGTACTGTGTGTTGTGTGTGCTGTGTGTGTGTGCTGTGTGTGTGTGTGTGTGCTGTGTGTACTGTGTGTTGTGTGTGCTGTGTGTGTGTGTGTGTGCTGTGTAGGTACGAAGCTATGCACATGCATACCTAGGAGACTGATGGGGAAGTGTTGACAGACTGCAGCAGTATATTGATGAGATGCGTAATCAATAATCAACTGAC
The DNA here is from genome assembly GCF_045791955.1 of Oncorhynchus clarkii lewisi. NCBI lineage: Eukaryota > Metazoa > Chordata > Actinopteri > Salmoniformes > Salmonidae > Oncorhynchus > Oncorhynchus clarkii. The sequence continues at coordinate 9,474,682 of NC_092154.1, forward strand.
CTATTGACGGATTTATTGATTATTGATATCAATATGTATCCATTGACTATTGCAAAGTTTGTGATCAATGTCAATGTCTTTTATGTGCTCTGTTGATAAATAATGCAATCACAATCCTCATTGGGATGGGTTGGGTGTTCACAGAAGTGCCTGCTAAATGACCACATTGTTATCATTATCTTTATATCAAGGCTGTGACTCAGATTTTTCCGGACCCTAAAATGTATTCAGCTTTGATCTAACTTATTAAACGAGCACTCTACTATCAGAGTAGCAGAAGCTTCGGGACCGCTAGCTGTCGGGAAGAAGTTCTGGAAATGTCGGATCAGCAGCCACTCCGTATATTAAATTCCCTTGAGACCTTGAGACCTCCAGCACCACACTAGAGCTCCTGATCCAGTCTCTTCTCTACAGAGGATTCCCATTTAGCCATTATCTGTGATTTTCCTCTCTGGAAACAAGCAGACCGTTTTCTCATAGACATACTCATTAACCGACAGGCTGCTCCCTACCAGGTTCAGCATTTGAATATTCCCGTGTTGACATCGAAGGTCTGATCGCTTCCATTAGAGCCAGTTCTGACATGCCAGGTAGTGAAGAGACTCTGAGGAATGGAGACCTGGATGTCACCAGGCAACGAGCCATAAAAACTGGCTTAACTACAGTATTCTAATCCTGACATGAGAGAATGGCTGTCTATCTGAAGCTAATTATAATGTACATCTAGATCTTTAGAGACGTGAATGAGGTACAAATGAGGATATATTGGACATGAACACGATAGTAAGTGTGAGAATGTCATCCTCTACAAGCGATTAAACATACACACACACACACAAACGCGCGCGCGCGAACACACACACACAAACGCGCGCGCACGAAAACACACACACACACACACACACACACACACACACACACACGCACACATCCGTCACCATCTCCATTAGTTCAATGCACAAGGCAGATTGTATTTCTCTAATATGCTCTGCTTTAAATCACCGTTGTCCGTTGCCATTGAAATCCAGAGAAGGAAAGATCAATATAATAGGTTTGGCACTGAGCCGAAGTCACCCCTGACAATGTGCGGCACGCGCCAGCCAGGCATTTGAAATCATTGGTGCATAACCAGTGCTTTGGAGGATAAAAATATTTCCTCTCTCTTGTCTTTGCCAGGTAGTGTGTGTGTGTGTGTGTGTGTGTGTGGGGGGGGGGGGGGGAAGAGGTGCCACCCAAGTCTTCAAATTGACTCGGGCCATCAGACACGGGCATCTGAATGAGATGCCAGTTGAGGAGTGGAGAGATGGAGAGGACGGAGGTCAGAGAGGGAGAGGAGAGGACGGTGAGAGAGGGAGAGGAGAGGGCGGAGGTAGGTGAGAGAGGGAGAGGAGAGGACGGAGGTGAGAGAGGGAGAGGAGAGGGCGGAGGTGAGAGAGGGAGAGGAGAGGACGGAGGTGAGAGAGGGAGAGGAGAGGACGGAGGTGAGAGAGGGAGAGGAGAGGACGGAGGTGAGAGAGGGAGAGGAGAGGACGGAGGTGAGAGAGGGAGAGGAGAGGGGGGAGGGAAACCATTTCAATAATTTGACCTGGCACTGTGTAGGATGAGGATGACTGAACTGGAGAAGAACTGCAGAGGTTCTGTTCTCTTGTTGTTTTGAGGGTGGATTTAGTGGCTTTGTCTGTCTGTCTGTCTGTCTGTCTGTCTATCTGTCTGGTTGGCATCAAAGTTATGAAAGTGGAAATGGAAGTGAAGGTGTCGAAAAATTATAATTTGGAAGAATTTGTTCTCTGTCCCTCTGGACTGCAGATCATTTCAGTCCTCTGATATTTTTCAGATATTTTTTCTTAATTTATAAAGTCCGTGGATATTTAAATGTCAATTTACTGTCCAACATCTGCTGTGACTCAAAATTTCCAGACAATGATGAGCATATTTATAAAAGGGGTTGTTTAAACACACACGCAAGCACTTACACACGCAAACACGCACGCACGCACGCAAACACGCATGCAAGCACGCACGCACACGCACACACACACACACACACACACACACACACACACACACACACACACACACACACACACACACACACACACACACACACACACACACACACACACACACACACACACACACACTCACCTCTGGCCCCCTGCAGACTAGGCTGACGCAACGGAAGTCTCTGCAGGAGAGCTAGATAAAAAATGACAATCACTCTACGGTACGTAGCGCTGTGCTTTGTTCACCACGGGCAGCACAGGTGTCTTTGTTAAGAGACATCCAGCGTTCTGAGAGGACTAATTATCTGCAGTTATTTTGGCAGTTACAGATACAGAATAAATCCCCTGCACAGCCACGGCCCCAGACTCCTACTGCTAGAAATTACACGCTGGGAGTCAGTGAGTGAGTGAGTTGTTATACACTATATATTCAAAAGTATGTGGACACCTCTTCAAATTAGTGGATTCAGCTATTTCAGCCACACCCATTGCTGACAGGTGTATAAAATCAGCCATGCAATGGCCTTACTGAAGAGCTCAGTGACTTTCAATGTGGCACTGTCATAGGATGCCAACAAGTCCGTTTCTGCCCTGCTGGAGCTGCCCCGGTCCACTATAAGTGCTGTTATTGTGAAGTGGAAATGTTTATCAGGAACAACGGTTCAGCTGCGAAGTGGTAGGCCACACAAGCTCACAGAACAGACCCACCGAGTGCTGAAGCGCATAGAGCGTAAAATTAGTATGTCCTCGGTTGCAACACTCAATGCCGAGTTCCAAACTGCCTCTGGAGCAACGTCAGCACAAGAACTGTTCGTCGAGAGCTTCATGAAATGGGTTTCCATGGCCGAGCAGCCGCACACGAGCCTAAGATCACCATGCGCAATGCCAAGCGTCGGCTGGAGTGTGGTAAAGCTCGTTGCCATTGGACTCTGAAGCATTGGAAAATCATACTTCACCATCTGGCAGACCGATGAACGAATCTAGGTTTGGCGGATGCCAGGAGAATGCTACGTGCCCCAATGCATAGTGCCAACTGTAAAGTTTGGTGGCTGAGGAATAATGGTCTGGGGCTTTTCATGGTTCAGACTCCTTAGTTCCAGTGAAGGAAAATCTTAACGCTACAGCATACAATGACATTCTAGACGATTCTGTGCTTACAACTTTGTGGCAACAGTTTGGGGGTGGCCTTTTCCTGTTTCAGCTGACAATGCCCCAGTGCACAAAGCCAGGTCCATACAGAAACGGTTTGTCGAGATCGGTGTGGAAGAACTTGACTGGCCTGCACAGAGCCCTGACCTCAACCCCACTAAACAGCTTTGGGATGACTTGGAACACCGACTGCGAGCCAGACCTAATCGCCCAACATCAGTGCCCGACCTTACTAATGCTCTTGTGGCTGAATGGAAGCAAGTCCACGCAGCAACGTCCCAACATCTAGTGGAAAGCCTTCCCAGAAGATTGGAAGCTGTTATAGCAACAAAGGGGGGACCAACTCCATATTAATGCCCATCATTTTTGAATGAGTTGTTCGACGAGCAGGTGTCCACATACTTTTGGTCATGTAGTGTACCTTAGATAACCTAACCTAGATAACCTAAACTGGACAAAGTAGATATATCAGATGGAATTGTAAGGCATTTTAACTACTTGAATATCTGTAGATTCTATACAGAATATCTGTAGTTATTGATGAACTATCTATAGTATGCATACAACGTATGTATCATCAGTACAAACTAAATGCCAGTTGGGTAGGTATTGAAAGGAGATTGCAGTGTGGTTATAAGAAACTCTTTAAAATACTGTATTGGCTTGTTATCATTTTTATTATAATGAGTTTACTTCCGAGTGGCGCAGCGGTCTAAGGCACTGCATCTTAGTGCTAGAGGCGTCACTACAGCGCCTGGTTCGATTCCAGGCTGTATCACAACCGGCCATGATTGGGAGTCCCGTAGGGTGGTGCACAATTATCCCAGCCTCATCTGGGTTTGGCCGGGGTAGGCCGTCATTGTAAATAATAATTTGTTCTTAACTGACTTGCTTTAGTTAAATAAAAATAAACTTCTAGATGAAAACCAGTCGTTGTAAAAATGGTTGAGAGACAGTGGTATCCCTCAGCATTCTGAGGCCAGGTGGCACTGTTGGGCTTTCACACAGCCCGTCCTGATCCAGAGCCAACGATTAGACAGCTTCACACACAGAATATATAAACTCAGAAGAGGAACCTAAAGCATTTAATTATCAACACTTGGCTGATTGTCATTAAAATGCACAAAAAAATACAAATACAACAGAATTTGAACAAAGGAGAACTCACGACTAAATAATGCACACTTCACCTAGAGGAAAACAAAAAAGCCTTCACTGTAGCATTTCACCAATGGTGTTCATTACACTAAGGCTCCTTGGTGTTCGTTGTCTTTTTTCAACTGAGTGTGTGTGTGTACATGTTTGATTTGACAGAAAGGAGGGTGTTGTAATGTAAGAGTTGTCTTTGTAAGTCAAAGTTTCATTCATTCATCTAGTGTAATTCTACTCTCTCACAGGAAAATAAATCAATAATTGAACACACACACACACACACACACACACACACGCACGCACGCGCGCGCACGCACGCACGCACACACACACACACACACACACACACACACACACACACACACACACACACACACACACACACACACACACACACACACACACACACACACACACACACACACACACACACACACACACACACACACACACACACACACACACACACACACACCTTTACCCTACATACAGTATTGTATTTTAGAGTCACTTTCTGTTAAACTCTCCTCATACCGTCTCATAATGTCATCAGGCCTATCTATCTATGTTGAGCACGTCTACTGTCTGTATCCCTGAGGTAATGTCATTCACCTGAAAGGAGTACTGGAAGCAGGTAAAACTAAGTATAGGTTGTTCTCTAGAGCACATCAAAATAACTCTGATTTAAACGTAATGTACTTTGGATGGTGTCCATATTGATCGTGTCCGTGCATACAAATATCTGGCCATCTGGATAGATGAAAAGCTGTCTTTAAAAAAATATATATATATATATTGATGAGTTAATTAAGAAGCTGAGAATAAAATGGGTTTCTTCTATAGACACAGGTCCTGCCTCTCGCTAAGCAGATTATTAACGTTCCTATCGGTCCTAGACTGTGGTGACATCATCTATATGAACACACAGCTGCCACTTCCTTAAAGCCATTAGATACACTGAGCTTCATTACGAGAGATGATGTTAGTAGTCATCACTGCCTCTTCTACCAGGAAGTTGGTCGGCCCTCTTCGATGTCACCTAGGTTAATACCTTGCTATGTTTTCATGTATAAAAGCCCTTTTATTAAAAAAAAGTCCCACTGTACCCAACATTGTTACTACACTTCAGACATAGGAGGCATCATCCCCAGGTCTCAGAGAAGGATAACTCCAGATATTCCTTTGGTCTCTAGGTTCATCCGCTTTTAGGTTCATTAGGTTCATCAGTTTTTAGTTTTCTTGCACCTTATTTGTTTGAACAATATGTTAAATGTGATAAAACTTGATGTGTCGAGGTCAATTCAGACAGCTGATTGAGGACCGTATTACTGATGAATGGGATTGTTTTTTATGACCCTGTTTTTCTTGCATTTTGTACTTATTTTGATGTGTGTATTTTCTGTAATTTCTGTTATTCGGGACTCATCTGTAAAATAGACCTTGGTCTCAGTATGACTCCCTGATCACATAAAGGTTAAACAAAACTTTAAGCTGTTATCTATAACATGCATCCTCCATGCAGCCTCACTACATTAGAGTTGATACTGTGCCCCTGCAGGTATAACAGCCCTTGTAATTGAAATGAATAAAAAATAAGAGGAACATCCCTAGTGAGAGTTCCAAACTTCTCTCTTCCCTCTCTTCTCTTCTCCTTACAGAGAGGTGTCGGTGGGAGTATTCAGGAGGGAGGGAAAATTGATCAGGCACCACGAGGCTGTGGTTGTGTCAAGGGGGCTGAATTGTGTCTGTATCCATGATCGGAGGTGGCACAGGCGGGGAGAGGAAGAGAGTGCTCAGCGCGGGGTAAAGGATTGGGGACGGTCGCCTACGGTCTCTCTCTCTCGCTCTATTTCTCTCTTGCTCTATTTCTCTCTCTCTCTCTCTCTCTCTCTCTCTCTCTGGTCTCTCTTTCTATCCCTCTCTGTAGGGTCTCTATCTATGTCTCTCTACGGTCTCTATCTCTCTCTCTCTACGGTCTCTATCTATGTCTCTCTACGGTCTATATCTATGTCTCTCTACGGTCTCCATCTATCTCTCTCTACGCTCTCTAGCTCTCTATGGTCTCTATCTCTCTCTTTCTCTAGGTCTCTATCTCTCTCTCTATGGTCTCTCTCTCCCTATCTGTTCCAGTGAGTGCATTTATAAAGACATCTATCCCTCTGTTCTGTTGGAGGAGAGGCCTGGATGTGAGGTTTGTGAGATAGATCCCGTTCAATCTCGTTCCCTCCATCTCTCAGAACTATATCCCTACGTCCTTCCCTTTCCTCTCGCTCTATCTCCCTCTCCCTTAGTTGGGTGTGAGGAGCTTTGTGGGGTGGGTTAGGGGTTAGTGAAGATCTGAAGGTGACCTGAAGGTGGCACTTGAGTGTCTCTTTCTGGCTGTTTCCAACTCGGAACGTTTCTGGCATACTGCTTTTACCTACGCATGCATGCAGTTGGAGATGGAAGTTGGAGCTATGGACCGCTCCTTATGCCCTATATCCTGACCACACGAACTCGACTAAACCACATGCACACACTCAGCCGTCACCACATGTACACATCTCACACAGTTACACACCTGCATCCCTCGTGTTCTAACAATCCCACAATGCCCTCTGCATGCCAGGATACAGCCCCTGAGTGGATTATTGTTCTGCCCCCCCCCCCCCCCCCCCCCACACTCTCTCTCGCTCGCTCTCCCTGTCTCTTCACTTTTCTCTCTCTCTATCTTTCCATCTCTGTCTCTGTATACACATTATTTAACTGAAGACCCAATATGAATTCCATTGCTCCATCAGTCACACAGAGGGTTTTTCTACCAGAGTGTTTTATAATCAGGGCACATGAACATCGCAATGAACACCGCAGCTTCTGCTTCCTTATCTACTTAGTTTATACTTTCAATTCACTGAGACCACAGAAGTGGTCATATTTTTGTTTCTTTATGTGTTAATTAAAAACAAGCAACAGTAAAGCAACATTCTATAGAACAATGTGTTAATTAAAAACAAGCAACAGTAAAGCAACATTCTATAGAACAATGTGTTAATTAAAAACAAGCAACAGTAAAGCAACATTCTATAGAACAATGTGTTAATTAAAAACAAGCAACAGTAAAGCAACATTCTATAGAACAATGTGTTAATTAAAAACAAGCAACAGTAAAGCAACATTCTATAGAACAAAATAAGCAAAAGACGTCATTTCTATTGAGCAAAAAACAGGCTGCTTTTGTCTACGTAAAGTTGGTGACAAGCAAACGCAAACTAACTTTTAGATGGTTATCGTTAAATGTTTATCAAACATTACATATTAATAATCATTCTGTAAAATGAAAAAAGGCTTTGCAAACATCTCTGTATAGAGGACAAATAAAATACTGACATTAGTGACCATGTCCAGCTGAAGACCGATTACATCCATCTATGCTGAACAAAAATATAAATGCAACAATTTCAAAGATTTTACTGAGTTCATATAAGTCATTAGGCCCTAATCTATGTTTTTCACATGACTGGGTAGGAGTGCCGCCGGGTGTTTCGGAAAATATTCAGTCCCCTTCACTTTTTCCCATATTTTGTTACATTACAGCCTTATTCTAAAATGGATTAGTTTTTTTCCCCCTCATCAATCTACGCACAATACCCAGTCTGAGGTCCTGAGTGATCTGGAGCAGGTTTTCATTAAGGATCTCTCTGTACATTGCTCCATTCATATTTCCCTCGATCCTGACTAGTCTCCCAGTCCCTGCCTCTGAAAAACATCCCCACAGCATGATGCTGCCACCACCATGGTTCACCGTAGGGATGGTGCCAGGTTTCCTCCTGACGTGAATCTTGGCATTCAGGCCAAAGAGTTCAATCTTGGTTTCATCAGACCAGAGAATCTTGTTTCTCATGGTCTGAGAGTCCTTTAGGTGCCTTTTGGCAAACTCCAAGTGGGCTTTCATGTGCCTTTAACTGAAGAGTGGCTTCGGTCTGGAAACTCTACCGTAAAGGCCTGATTGGTGGAGTGCTGCAAAGATGGTTGTCCTTCTGGAAGGTTCTCCCATCTTCACAGAGGAACTCTGGAGGTCTGTCACAGTGAGCATCGGGTTCTTGGTCATCGCTGACCAAGGCCCTTCTCCCCCGATTGCTCAGTTCTGCCAGGTGGCCAGCTCGAGGAAGAGTCTGGTGGTTCCAAACTTCTTCAATTTTAGAATTATGGAGGCCACTGTGTACTTGGTCACCTTCAATGCTGCAGAAATGTTTTGGTACCCATCCCCAGATCTGTGCTTCAACACAATCCTGTCTCCTCAACCTCATGGCTTGGTTTTTGCTCTGACATGCACTGTTAATTGTGGGACCTCTTATAGACAGGTGTGTGTCCAATCAATTGAATTTACCACAGGTGGATTCCAGTCAGGTTGTCGAAACATGATCAATGGAAACAAGATGCACCTGAGCTCAATTTCTAGTCTCACAGCAAAGGCTCTGAATACGTATGTAAATACAGTATTTCTGTTTTGTATTTGTAATACATTTGCAAAAATGTCTAAAAACCTCTTTTTGCTTTGTCATTATGGGGTATTGTGATGTCATTATTGGGTATGGTGATGTCATTATGGGGTATTGTATGTAGATTGATGAGGACATTTTTAAAAATCTAATCCATTTTAGAATAAGGCTGTAACGTAACCAAATGTGGAAAAAGGGAAGGGGTGTGAATCATTTCCGAATGCACTGTAAGCCCATCCACTTGGGGAGCCAGGCCCATCCACTTGGGGAGCCAGGCCCATCCACTTGGGGAGCCAGGCCAATCCACTTGGGGAGCCAGGCCCATCCACTTGGGGAGCCAGGCCCATCCACTTGGGGAGCCAGGCCAATCCACTTGGGGAGCCAGGCCCATCCACTTGGGGAGCCAGGCCCATCCACTTGGGGAGCCAGGCCCATCCACTTGGGGTGCCAGGCCCATCCACTTGGGGAGCCAGGCCCAGCCGATCAGAATTACCCCACAAATTGGGCTTTAAAACAGACAGAAATACTCGTCAGCACTAATCTTTTTGTGCATATGGAACATGGGACCAACACTTTACATGTTGCGTTTATATTTATGTTCAGTGTAGATACATACGGTCTACACAGATCATTCTGTCCAGAGTATCATATGTTACACAGTCACATACACCACCACACTATTTCTCCTCAATTATTCTCACATAACCAGATAGTGTGTAACATCAAACCGGGGGGGGGGGGGGGAGTATGCAGGCTGCTGCCTCCAGCAGAGAATACTCTCTCTCCTATCATTTGATCTCGTATTGTAATCCCAGGTGTTTTGAATAATTTATAGGATACAGCTTCTCGTTAAACAATAATTTATATGTGTCTATGAGAATTAATTCCACGGCAATGCAACTGTAAATAATGAGACAGACCAGAACCACAGCTTGAGCTGAGAGAGGAGATGGAAGCTTTTATATAGAAAATAAATAGATAATAATAATGCATAAAAAAATAAAAAATAATAATAAGTATATTTAAGATTTCACTAATGGTCTTGTTGCTGAATGGAAGTAAGTCCCTGCCACAATGTTCCAACATCTAGTGGAAAGCCTTCCCAGAAGAGTGGAGGCTGTTATAGCAGCAATGTTCCAACATCTAGTAGAAAGCCTTCCCAGAAGAGTGGAGGCTGTTATAGCAGCAATGTTCCAACATCTAGTGGAAAGCCTTCCCAGAAGAATGTAGGCTGAAAAGTTGGGACGAACTCCATATTACTCCTCATGATTTTGGAATGAGATGGTCAACGAGCAGGTGTCCACATACTTTTGCTCATGTAGTGGTTATTTGAATGGCCAACGTTTAGATTTAATGTATAATGAACAAAAATATAAATGCAACATGTAAAGTGTTGGTCCCATGTTTCATGAGCTGAAATAAAAGACCAATGTTCCATACGCACAAAAAGCTCATTTCTCTCAAATGTTGTGCTCAAATTTGATTGCATCCCTGTTAGTGAGCCAATATAATCCATCCACCTGACAGGTGTGGCATATCAATAAGCTTATTAAACAGCATGATCACTACACAGATCACTCACTACTCATGCTGCCAAACATACCCTTGTAAAACTGACCATCCTACCGATCCTCGACTTGACAAAAAAATACAGTTTTATATCTTTATGTTTGAAGCCTGAAATGTGGCAAAAGGTCGCAAAGTTCAAGGGGGCCGAATACTTTCGCAAGGCACTGTATTTTGCTCCTTTGCACCCCATTATTTCTATCTCTACTTTGCACATTCTTCCACTGCAAATCTACCATTCCAGTGTTTGTCACGCCCTGACCTTAGAGATCCTTTTATGTCGCCATTTTGGTTTGGTCAGGGCGTGAGTTGGGGTGGGCATTCTATGTTTTGTGTTCTATGTTTTCTATTTCTGTGTGTTTTGCCGGGTGTGGTTCTCAATCAGGGACAGCTGTCTATCGTTGTGTCTGATTGGGAACCATACTTAGGTACCCATTTTCCCACCTGTGGGTGTGGGAAGTAGTCTTTGTGTGTAGTATTATAGCCCTTAAGCTTCACGGTCGTTTTTCTATGGTCTTTGTCAGCATCATCCGAAATAAAGGAATATGTACGTTCACCCCGCATCACTTTGGTCCTCCTCATTCAACGGTCGTGACAGTGTTTTACTTGCTATATTCTATTTACTTCGCCACCATGGCCTTTTTTTTTGTCTTTACCTCCCTTATCTCACCTCATTTGCTCACATCGTATATAAACTTATTTTTCTACTGTATTATTGACTGTATGTTTGTTTTGTGTAACTCTGTGTCGTTGCATGTGTCGAACTGCTTTGCTTTATCTTGGCCAGGTCGCAATTGTAAATGAGAACTTGTTCTGAACTTGCCTACCTGGTTAAATAAAGATTAAATAAACAATGTCTTAGTAATTTCCACTTACCAATCCACGTGGGAGGGGCATAGTCATACTCTCATCCGTGATATAGTGATTTAAAAAAAAATGTTAATGCAGAAAGCTTGTACCGCCCAGTGCTAACGTATCAGGTGGAATGATGCCACTGATTCCTTCTGATAAGGTACACTAAGGATGATCCTCAGGGTAGGAGATGCTATCTGTGTGTTTGTGTTTTTGGTCATTTGTACATGTACAGTGCCTTAAAAAAGTATTCATCCCCCTTGGCGTTTTTCCTATTTTGTTGCATTATAACCCGTGATTTGAATGGATTTTTATTTTGTGTAATGGACACAAAATAGTCCGAATTGGTGAAGTGAAATAAAATAAATGAAAAAAATGACTTGTTTAAAAAAATTATACAAAATAGAAACGGAAAAATGGTGCATGTACAGTATATGTTTTCAACCCCTTTGCTATGAAGCCCCTAAATAAGATCTGGTGCAACCAATTACCTTCAGAAGTCACATAATTAGTTAAATAAAGTCCACCTGTGTGGAATCTAAGTGTCACATGATATGTCACATGATGTCAGTATATATACACCTGTTCTGAAAGGCCCCAGATACTACAACGCCACTAAGCAAGCGGCACCATGAAGACCAAGGATCTCTCCAAACAGGTCAGGGACAACGTTGTGATGATGTACAGATCGGGGTTAGGTTATAAAAAAAGATCTGAAACTTTGAACATCCCATGGAGCACCATTAAATCCATTATTAAAAAGTGGAAAGAATATGGCACCACAACAAATCTGCCAAGAGAGGGCTGCCAACCAAAACTCACAGACCAGGCAAGGAGGGCACTAATCAGAGAGGCAACAAAGAGACCAAAGATAACCCTGAAGGAGCTGCAAAGCTCCACAACGGAGATTGGAGTATCTGTCAATAGGACCACTTTAAGCAGTACACACAGAGCTGGGCTTTACGGAAGAAATGAAAATCTATTTTTATTCCAGTTTGTAAGGCAACAAAACACACATTGATTTAGAAAAACGAACAAGCCAAAAGCCTTGTTCTGAGCTCTCCAAAGCAGAAGGAAGTGTGCTAGTTTCTTAAGAGGAAGTGCAGGGGAGCGATTGTCTCTGTGTGCGCCGCTGAAACAACTTCACCAATCTTCACAAGTCTCCTAACACCTTCAAAGTGTAAAACGAGAGCTGTTGATGAATCTCACAAACTGGAGTGAAAAATCGCATACATAAGTAGCAATTTATAAGCCTTAGTGAAGATATATGTTTAATTGTTTGTGAAAGAGATATGTTGAGCATTTTGTGTCATCACGGACCCTCTCCTGTACATAGAGGTTTCACAGACGTTGTTTTAAATTGAAATAACTGACATTAAAAAACACTAACGTTCCTTATTAGCGACAAGATCCAAGACGTCGTGGCAATCACAGAGAAATCAGAAAAATAAGATGATAAAACATAGATTAGCATTTCCTCTGCCTAACGTTTTCCGCATCATTCTGCTTCAAAGAGGAAAAAGATAAATGATGATGCCATTAAAAGTGAACTAATTAAGGAATGCTTATTTTAAAAACTCATTAACTACAACCTCATTTACATAATGATGCATATTAATTACGTTTTAATGAATCTCTCTTTGGCAGTGTATGGAGCCATCTCTCTCACCCAATTGAATAAACACTGTTTGAGTCCAAAATGGCACCCTATTTAGTGGCTCCCTACTCCCTATATTCCCTCCAGTTAAAAGTAGTGCACTATGAAGGAAATAGGTTGCTATTTGGGGTGCATGCACTGTTCTGTTCTTCAGTGTGGTTCTCTCTCACTCAATGGGAATGGGGTTTAAACAATGGTAACAAATAAACAAAACAACTAAAATAGTCCTTTCAATTTTCAATAAATGTCAAAACTTCAACGCAAAACAAAAGATTCAAGGTTGAATGTCAGATGCAGAATCTATACAAATCTATTAGCAGGAATTGAAAAATATTCAGAACAGATTCCGCAATTAAGTTTATGTTGGACATTTGGTAAACAATAAAATGGAAAAAAAATGCCTTTTATTGATCTTCAAGGACTTGAAAGCTGTCTTTCTTATTTGAAAGCAATATATATATTGCATTTTAATGAAGTGCATTTTAAATTAGAGCACACCTTTCACATCACCAGCTGGTTCGTCTTCAGGTGCAGTCCGTGTGTTGTGAATGAAGGAACACTGCGTTATGTCAACCCCCCCCCTCCACACACACTCCATACAGTGCCTTCAGAAAGTATCAGACCCCTTGAGTTTTTGCACATTTTGTTACGTTTCAGCCTTATTCTAAAATGTATGAAATAAAAACAATTCCGCATCAATTTGCACACAATACCCCATAACGACAAAGAAAAAACAGGTTTTTAGAAATGTATGCAAATGTATAAAAAAATTAAAATAGAAATACATTATTTACAAAAGTATTCAGACCCTTTGCTATGAGACTCGAAATTGAGCTCAGGTGCATCCTGTTTCCATTTATCATCCTTGAGATGTTTCTACAACTTGATTGGAATCCACCTGTGGTAAATTCAATTGATTGGACATGATTTGGAAAGGCACACATCTGTTAATATAAGGTCCCACAGTTGACATTGCATGTCATTGCAAAACCCAACCCATGAAGTCAAAGGAATTGTCTGTAGAGCTCTGAGACAGGATTGTATCGAGGCACAGATTGGGGGAAGGGTACCAACAAATGTCTGCAGCATTGAAGGTCCCCGAGATCACGGTGGCCTCCATCATTCTTAAATGGAAGAAGTTTGGAACCACCAGACTCTTCCTCGAGCTGGCCACCTGGCAGAACTGAGCAATCAGGGGAGAAGGGCCTTGGTCAGTGATGTGACCAACAACCCTGATGGTTACTGTGACAGACCTCCAGAGTAACTCTGTGAAGATGGGAGAACCTTCCAGAAGGACAACCAGCTCTGCAGCACTCCACCAATCAGGCCTTTACGGTAGAGTTTCCAGACCGAAGCCGCTCTTCAGTTAAAGGCACATGAAAGCCCACTTGGAGTTTGCCAAAAGGCACCTAAAGAACTATCAGACCATGAGAAACAAGATTCTCTGGTCTGATGAAACCAAGATTGAACTCTTTGGCCTGAATGTCAAGTGTCACGTCTGGAGGAAACCCGACACCATCCCTACGGTGAAGCATGGTGGTGGCGGCATCATGCTGTGGAAATGTTTTTCAGAGGCAGGGACTGGGAGACTAGTCAGGATCGAGGGAAAGATGAATGGAAAGATGAATGGAGCAAAGTACAGAAAGATCCTTGATGAAAACCTACTCCAAAGCACTCAGGAACTCAGACTTGGGTGAAGGTTCACCTTCCAACAGGACAACAACCCTAAGCACACAGCCAAGACAACGCAGGAGTGGTTAAGGACAAGTCTCAGAATGTCCTGGCCCAGCCAGAGCCCGGATTTGAACCCAATCGTACATCTCTGGAGAGATCTGAAAATAGCTGTGCAACGACGTTTCCCATCCATCCTGACAGAGCTTGAGAGGATCTGCGGAGAAGAATGGGAGAAATTTCCCAAATACAGATGTGCCAAGCTTGTAGTGTCATACCAAAGAAGATTCGAGGCTGTGATCGCTGTGCTTCAAAAAAGTACTGAGTTAAGGGTCTGAATTCGTATGTAAATGTGATATTTCAGTGTTTTATTTTTAATAAATGAGCAAAAATCTCTAAAAACCTGTTTTTTCTTTGTCATTATGGGGTATTGTGTGCAGATTGATAAAGGGGGAAAAACAATTTCATCCATTTTAGAATAAGGCTGTAACTTAACAAAATGTGGAAAATGTCAAGGGGTCTGAAAACCTTCCGAAGGCACTCTCCAGACTTAGACACAAACCGTCTGACTATGCCATTTTTATTCAGTGGAAAATACATTTTAAGGATAGAAATGTAACAATGACATTACCCAAAACAAAGTCCCACACAAAAAAAAGGTTATTGGTTAGGTGAAATTCTTATCCAATCCTTATTCAAGCTAGTCTGGTCTGTCTGAGGTTCCATGTCAGAAACTGCAATTAAAAAAAACGAAAAACATCTTGACACATTAAACTAAAATATCCCAGCAGAGCATGTAGCCTGGTGTGTTTGGTCTTGTGTCTCATACCACCTCCCTGGTCCATCTGGATTCCCCCTTGTGTGACTTGAGGAAGGTCAAGGGTCACCCAGATCAGATGAATAGAACCGGAACGAGGAAATGTGTAGCCTTGTAGGGAACCAGAGTAGAACTACAATATCATGTAGGGAACCGGGAGATCCGTTAATTAGGGGAAATGTGACGGACAAGATCTGATCAGCGGGGTACAACCGCCGCACACCAGCTGTTGTCGCTGGGCCGGGTGGGGATCTTAGCCTTCTCTACAGGACACCGCCACGCGCCACCATGCATGGCACACACACCAGGAATTATCAGCAGGGTAACACTCAGCAGACATATGGAAATGACTATATATAGCATCACGTTATATTACTTTGGTACTGCACATAGTATCGCAGATAGATTAGCACCTTACTAAGCAGCTAACAACAGTCAGAGAGATTAGCATCTCACTAAGCAGCTAATAACAGTCAGATAGATTAGCATCTCACTAAGCAGCTAACAACAGTCAGATAGATTAGCATCTCACTAAGCAGCTAATAACAGTCAGATAGATTAGCACCTCACTAAGCAGCTAACAACAGTCAGATAGATTAGCATCTCACTAAGCAGCTAATAACAGTCAGATAGATTAGCATCTCAATAAGCAGCTAACAACAGTCAGATAGATTAGCATCTCACTAAGCAGCTAACAACAGTCAGATAGATTAGCATCTCACTAAGCAGCTAACAACAGTCAGATAGATTAGCATCTCACTAAGCAGCTAATAACAGTCAGATAGATTAGCACCTCACTAAGCAGCTAACAACAGTCCGATAGATTAGCATCTCACTAAGCAGCTAACAACAGTCAGATAGATTAGCATCTCACTAAGCAGCTAACAGCACTCACTCTCTCGGTCTGTGTGGTGTCTCTGCCACTTTATCAACGAAAACAATTGTGCACACCTGCAGCACCCCTCTTTTTATTTCCCTCTCTCCACTCTCTCTTTCTCTCTCCCTCTGAAAATGTCTACAGAGACGTGACTAATTCTATATTCTGTAGTGTTGTGAATAGTTGAACCTGTAGTATAACCTGCAGCATGTTTTATTATAAAGTTGACTTGAGATGGTGTGCGTGTAAGTTAAACAATATTCATGCTTTATTTGTTAGAAAAATAAGAGATATCACCACATTTTCCATCTTATTTAGATCATTTCTTAGAAAGGAATGCCACTTCTTTGTGTCAGACTGCAAGCTAGCTGAAGTAAACGTAAACCCCCACTATTGGAACTTATCTGTCTTTAATCAATTGTTAAAATGTCACAGACAATCATCATTTAACACTGTCTCCTTGTGTTGTTTCTTTGAATGTTTCTCTAAATACAGCAGTCTATCTAGGATGCTTCCTCCTGCTCACCAGAGACTTAAGGTGTTTCAACAATAGCTTGTAAAAAATACAAAGAAGCACTTTTTCCCTCTTCCAAAATCCCCACAGAACAGACCAAAGGTATCAAAACTGAAAAAAGGAAAGAAAGAAATCTGTGGGATGATGAATAATTTGAATGAGGAAATGAAGCCGTTTGAGGACTGACTGAGATACCCCACAAGCAGCTAGCAGGCAGCCATTGGGAGGATACAATTAGGTCACCAAAAATAACATGCTGCAACGCCAGTATCCTCCTGTAACTCTTTCTTAGAGTTGTCAAATCCAATATAGTTCATCTGAACTCTTTATATTGAATTAAAACTTGAGGGAAGGAAAGGAGAGAAAGAGAGAGAAGGCAGAGAGAGAGAGAGAGAGAGAGAGAGAGAGAGAGAGAGAGAGAGAGAGAGAGACCGAGATAGAGAACAAGGGAGAGAGGACACAGAGAGAGAGAATAAATCAAATTTTATGCTTCGTAAACAACAGGTATAGATTAAAATTGAAATGCTTACTTACAGGCCCTTCCCAACAACGTAGAGAGAAATAAATATAGAAAATGACAGAAGAATAAAACACGTAATAAGTAATAGTAGTAATAATAACGATAAATTGGCTATATACACAGGGTACCAGTACCGAGTTGATGTGCAGGGGTATTTGTATTTATTAAAGGATCCCCATTTGTTCCTGCCAAGGCAGCAGCTACTCTTCCTGGGGTTTATTATGGATCCTGATTAGATCCTGCCAAGGCAGCAGCTACTCTTCCTGGGGTTTATTATGGATCCTGATTAGATCCTGTCAAGGCAGCAGCTACTCTTCCTGGGGTTTATTATGGATCCGCATTAGTTCCTGCCAAGGCAGCAGCTACTCTTCCTGGGGTTTATTATGGATCCCCATTACACGGAACCCAAACCGGCTGCGCACGTGCGCCATCGTGCACCATCATGCATCATTGTGTATAAACATATTTTGTCCCCCCATACCAAACGCGATCACGACACGCAGGTTCAAATATCAAAACAAACTCTGAACCAATTATATTAATTTGTGGACAAGTCGAAAAGCATTAAACATGTATGGAAATGTAGCTAACTAGCTTGCACTTTCTAGCTAATTTGTCCTATTTAGCTAGCTTGCTGTTGCTAGCTAATTTGTCCTGGGATATAAACATTGAGTTGTTATTTTAACTGAAATGCACAAGGTCCTCTACTCCGACAATTAATCCACACATAAAACGGTCAACCGAATCGTTTCTAGTCATCTCTCGTCCTTTCAGGCTTTTTCTTCTCTTGACTTTATAATGCAATTGGCAACTTTCATAAATTAGGTGCATTTACCGCCACTGACCTCGTTCGTCTTTCAGTCACCCATGTGGGTATAACCAATGAGGAGATGGCACGTGGGTACCTGCTTCTATAAACCAATGAGGAGATGGGAGAGACGGGACTGGCAGCGGGATCTGCATCAGAAATAGAACTGACTTCTATTTTAGCCCTTGGCAACACAGACGCTCGTTGGCGAGAGCGAGATGTGTGGGTGCAATAATTGAATAACAGATTTCTAAATGTATTTAGAGTGGTGTAGTCAGCCTGTTAGTTCCTGTCAAGGCAGCAGCTACTCTTCCTGGGTTTATTATGGATCCCCATTAGTTTCTGCCAAAGCAGCAGCTACTCTTCCTGGGGTCCGGCAGAATTAAGGCAATTATACAATTTTAAAAACATTACAATACATTCATAACAGATTTTACAACTCACTAAGTGTGTGCCCTCAGGCCCCTATTCCACTACCACATATCTACTACACAAAATCCATGTGTGCGTGTGTGTATAGTGTGCGTGTATAGTGTGTATGTTATCATGTGTGTGTATGAGTGTGTCTGTGTCTATGTTTGTGTTGCTTCACAGTCCCTGTTGTTCCATAAGGTGTATTTTTATCTGTTTTTAAAATCTGATTCTACTGCTTGCATCATTTACCTAATGTGGAATAGAGTTCCATGTAGTCATGGCTCTATGTAGTACTGTGAAGAGACCTCTGGTGGCATGTTTTGTGGGGTATGCATGGGTGTCCGAGCTGTGCGCCAGCAGCTCAAACAGACAGCTCGGTACATTCAACATGTCAATACCTCTCACAAGTACAAGTAGTGATGAAGTCAATCTCTCCTCCACTTTTAGCCAGGAGAGATTGACATGCATATTATTAATGTTTGCTCTCTGCGTACATCCAAGGGCCAGCCGTGCTGCCCTGTTTTGAGCCAATTGCAATTGGCACCTGACCACACGCCTGAACAGTAGTCCAGGTGTGACAAAACTAGGGCCTGTAGGACATGCCTTGCTGATAGTGCTGTTAAGAAGGTAGAGCAGCGCTTTATTATGGACATACTTCTCCCCATCTTAGCTACTGTTGTATCAATATTGTTTTGACCATGACAGTTTACAATCCAGCGTTACTCCAACCAGTTTAGTCAACTCAACTTGCTCAATTTCCACATTATTTCTTACAAGATTTAGTTGAGTTTTAAGGTTTAGTTACTGATTTGTCCCAAATACAATGCTATTTTAAATGTTTATATTTAGGACTAACTTATTCATTGGCGCACATTCTGAAAGTAACTACATTTCTTTGTTTTAAGTGTTGCAGTCATTTCAGTCGCTGTAGTATCTGACGTGTATATTGTTGAGTCATCCGCATGTCGTTAGTAAAGATTGAAAAAAGTAAGGGGCCTAGACAGCTGCCCTGGGGAATTCCTGATTCTACCTGGATTATGTTGGAGAGGCTTCCATTTTCAGTCTCCTGTGTTCTGTTAGACAGGTAACTCTTTATCCACAATATAGCAGGGGGTGTAAAGCCATAGCACATTCATTTTTCCTATGATCGATAATGTCAAAAGCCCGCACTGAAGTTTAACAAAACAAATCAAATGGTATTAGTCACACGTGCCGAATACAACAGGAATTCGAATACAACAGTAATTAAAGAGCAGAGGTAAAATAACAATAGTGAGACTATATACAGGGGGGTACCGGTACAGAGTCAATGGGCGGGGGCACCGGTTAGATGACTTATTAAAGTGACTAGGCATAGATGGTAATAACAGAGAGTAGCAGCGGTGTAAAAGAGGGGAAGGGCGATGGGGGCAATGCAAATAGTCTGGGTAGCCATTTGATTAGATGTTCAGGAGTCTTATGGCTTGGGAGTAGAAGCTGTTTAGAAGCCTCTTGGACCTAGACTTGGTGCTCCGGTACCGCTTGCCATGCGGTAACAGAGTGAACAGTCTATGACTAGGGTGGCTGGAGTCTTTGACAATTTTTAGGGCCTTCCTCTGACGCCGCCTGGTATAGAAGTCCTGGATGGCAGGAAGCTTGGCCCCAGGGATGTACTGGGCCGTTCGCACTACCCTCTGTAGTGCCTTGCGGTCGGAGGCCGAGCAGTTGCCAAACCAGGCAGTGATGCAACCAGTCAGGATGCTCTCGATGGTGCAGCTGTATAACCTGTTGATGATCTGAGGACCCATGCCAAATCTTTTCAGTCTCCTGAGGGGGAATAGGTTTTGTCGTGCCCTCTTCAGCACTGTATTGGTGTGCTTGGACCATGTTAGTTTGTTGGTGATGTGGACACCAAGGAACTTGAAGCTCTCAACCTGCTCCACTACAGCCCCGTTGATGAGAATGGGGGCGTGCTCAGTCCTCTTTTTCCTGTAGTCCACAATCATCTCCTTTGTCTTGATCACGTTGAGGGAGAGGTTGTTGTCCTGGCACCACACGGCCAGGTCTCTGACCTCCTCCCTATAAGCTGTCTCGTTGTTGTCAGTAATCAGGCCTACCACTGATGTGTCATTGGCAAACTTAATGATGGTGTTGGAGTCGTGCCTGGCCGTGCAGTCATGAACAGGGAACAGGGAATACAGGATGGGACTGAGCACGCACCCCTGAGAGGCCCCTGTGTTGAGCATCAGTGTGGCGGATGTGTTGTTACCTACCCTTATCACCTGAGGGCGGCCCGTCAGGAAGTCCAGGATCCAGAGGGAGGTGTTTAGTCCGTTGGGTCCTTAGCTTATATATGAGCTTTGAGGGCACTATGGTGTTGAATGCTGTAGTCAATGAATAGCATTCTCACATAGGTGTTCCTTTTTGTCCAGGTGGAAAAGGGCAGTGTGGAGTGCAATGGAGATTGCATCATCTGTGGATCTGTTGGTGCGATATGCAAATTGGAGGGGGTCTAGTGTTTCTGGGATAATGGTGTTGATGTCAGCCATGACCAGCCTTTCAAAGCACTTCATGGCTACAGACGTGAGTGCTACTGGTCGGTAGTCATTTAGGCAGGTTACCTTAGTGTTCTTGGGCACATGCACTATGGTGGTCTGCTTATAACATGTTGGTATTACAGACTTGGACAGGGAGAGGTTGAAAATGTCAGTGAAGACACTTGCCAGTTTTTCGGCGCATGCTCGCAGTACACTTCCTGGTAATCTGTCTGGCCCTGTGGCCTTGTGAATGTTGACCTGTTTAAAGGTCTTACTCCCATCGGCTGTGGAGAACGTGATCACACAGTCTTCCGGAACAGCTGGTGCTCTCATACATGTTTCAGTGTTATTTGCCTCAAAGCGAGCATATAAGTAGTTTAGCTCGTCTGGTAGGCTCGTTTCACAGCTCTTGGCTGTGCTTCCCTTTCTAGTCTGTAATGGTTTCCAAGCCCTGCCACATCCGACGAGGGTCAGAGCCGGTGTAGTAAGATTCAATCTTAGTCCTGTATTGACAATTTGCCTGTTGGATGAATCCATCAGGGCACGGACCCTACAAGGTGTCGAAAGCGTTCAACAGGGATGCTGATCCATGTTGAGTCCAATGCTTCCCGCAGTTGTGCCAAGTTGGCTGGATGTCCTTTGGGTGGTGGACCATTCTTCATACGCATGGGAAACTGTTGAGTGTGAAAAGCCCAGCAGCGTTGTAGTTCTTGACACAAACCAGTGTGCCTGGCACCTACTACCATACCCCGTTCATAGACACTTAAACCTTTTTTCTTGCCCATGGCACAAATACACAATCCATGTCTCAATTTTCTCAAGACTTAAAATTACTTCTTTAACATGTCACCCACCCTTGATGTAAACTGATTGAAGTGGATTTGAAGGAAAAACATATCCAAAACCACTAATTCCTTTAATGTACAGTGTTAAATAATACTAATATATGAGAACAAAATTGTTTGTCAACAGATGTTTCATTTTGGCATTACAATTAGGTTGTTAGCAACATGGAAAATCATTGAGGGAATCTGTTGCAGCTCAAGTCGACTACAAATATCCCAAATGACCTAAACAAACTGCACTATCAAATTTGGAGTCTACAATCTCACCATGTACAACCGGCAGATCGATGTGTCTCACTGAGTGGAGACTAAACATTCGAGACGGCAGATTATTGTAGCTGGGGATTTTAACAAAGCAAATTTGAGGAAAACGCTACCGAAATTCTATCGACACATTGACTGTAGTACTCGCGCTGGAAAAACACTCGACCACTGCTATTCTCTCTTCCGGGATGCCTACAAGGCCCTACCTCACCCGCCCTTTGGCAAATCAGATCACGACTCCATTCTGCTCCTCCATTGTTATAGGCAGAAACTCAAACAGGAAGTACCTGTGCTAAGGTCTATTCAACGGTGGTCTGACCAATCGGAATCCATGCTTCAAGAATATATTCCAGGTAGCTTCTGAGAATAACATTGATGTATACACGGACATGTTGACTGAGTTCATCAGGAAGTGAATAGGGGATGTTGTTCCCACTGTGACTACTAAACCTACTCAAATCAGAAACCGTGGATAGATGGCAGTATTCGTGCAAACTGAAAGCGCGAACCACCGCATTTACCCACGGCAAGGTGACTGGGCATATGTTTGAATATGTAGTTATTTGCTCCGTAAGACAATCAAACAGGCAAAACGTCAGTACAGAGACAAAGTGGAGTCACAATTCAACGTCTCAGACATGAGACATGTGAGGCAGGGTCTACAGACCATCACAGATTACAAAGGTAAACTAGCCACGTCGAAGACAGCAACGTTTTGCTTCTGGACATGCTAAACACCTTCTTCACCCCCTTTGACTGTGGGCTATCATTCTCCGTGGCCGACGTGAGTAAGACATATAAGCGTGTTAACCCTCGCAAGGCTGTCAGCCCAGAAGGCATCCCTAGCCATGTCCTCAGAGCATGCAGACCAGCTGGCTGGAGTGTTTACGGACGTATTCACTCTCTCCCTATCCCAGTCTGCTGTCCCCACTTGCTTCAAGATGTCCACCATTGTTCCTGTACCCAAGAAATGAAAGGTAACTGAACTAAATTACTAACTGAACTAAATTACTATGACACTCACTTCTGTCATCATGAAGTGCTTTGAGAGGCTAGTTAAGGATCATATCACCTCTACCTTACCTGACACTCTAGACCCACTTCAATTTGCTTACCGCCCCAATAGATCCACAGACGATGCAATCGCCATCACACTGCACACTGCTCTATCAAATCTGGACAAGAGGAATGCCTATGTAAGAATGATGTTCATTGACTATAACTCAGCATTCAACACCAGAGTACCCTACAAGCTCATCATTAAGCTCGGTGCCCTGGGTCTGAATCCCACCCTGTGAAACTGGGTCTTGGACTTCCTGACGGGCCTAGATTTTTTTTTTAATTAATGAAAAATTGAAAACAGAAATACCTTATTTACCTAAGTATTCAGACCTTTTGCTATGAGACTCAAAATTGAGCTCATGTGCATCCAGTTTCCTGATTCATCCTTGAGATGTTTCTTCAACTTGATTGGAGTCCACCTGTGTTAAATTCAATTGATTGGACATGATTTGGAAGAATTTGTCAGGAGGCCGTAAAATGGCTGCCATCTATTGCAGTGCCATTCTTTCAAAGAATGAGACAGAGGGAGAGAGAGAGAGAGAAGATGGAGTAAGAGAGAGAGAAGATGGAGGGAGCGAGAGAGAAGATGGACGGAGAGACAGGATAGAGAGAGAAGACAGAGAGAAGGCTGAGAGAAGTCACAGAGAGACACAGAGAGACAGAAATAGGGAGATATTGGTTTTTACAGTAAGTGCTTTATTTGATATTTCTCATCAATGTATAAGATTTCCTCACTGCACAACTAGTCATAGTGGTTACATTCAAATGAAGAATCCACTTGTTCAGAATTCAAACGAGACTGCTACGAGTACTCAATGTTGACTTCATGCTCATTTAGGTAATCTTTATCTAAAGACAATCTGGTTCGTTCAGACACAATAAAATTTGACCAATATTGTATTTCATGCCTTTGGTGTCACAGAATGCTTAGCTCTAGTGCTAAAACTGTAGGGAGAAAGTTTAGGAACCATTACTGTTCTGACGAAAAGTCAACATAAAGTCAACAAAAATGTTTGAGACACCACAACAGGAAGGAAGCCAGCTCCTCGGTAGAGGTGGTGGCACGTCTCCAAGGTGACAGCTATGTCACACCGCCTAAAACCCTGTGGCACAATTATACCGCTGTCGCTCCCAGGGAGAGATGGAGCTGAGGAACGGAAGGAGTTAGTGAGAACGAGAGAATGAAGGGGTGGAGGGAGGGGAGGCGGCAAGGATAGCTGTTCTTCTTTAGTGTGAGAAAGGCGTCATAGCTTCTGGCTTATTCACAGAGACAGCCCTAGGGATGCTTCTCGCTCTTTTTTAACAAAGCATTCCTACTCTGTTAGTGAATATTTCTGGCTGGCTGGCTGGCTGACTGGGTATGCTCGAGTCATCTCCTATGGGCTTCTCTATTCTCTTGTCTTTATCTCCTCTTCTCTCCTCTCTCGCTCTCTCTCTCTCTCTCTCTCTGTCTCTCTCTCTCTCACTCCTCTCTCTTTCTTCTCTTCTCTCTCCTCTCCTCTTGCTCCTCAGCAGCTGTTTGAGAAAACTTTTCTCTCCGAGACATCAAGCCCACATCGTTTCAGTCATGGTGTGTCAAATGAATAAGATAATGGTGCAATAGTCCAAATTATAAACTGTGTGGTTCCAGCCCTGAATGTTGATTGGCTGACAGCCGTGGCAAATTGGCCATATACCACACCCCATCGTGCCTTATTGCTTAAGTAAACGCCAGCTTGGGAGTCAGGACAGTTGATGTTTTAGTGTCACATTCAGATGACATGAATGGCTGAAAGTCCTGGACTGAATGTGGTCTGACACATATGATGCTCCTTATCCTTTTGCTTCATTGTTTTCATCGTTTTGTTGTTGTTGTTGTTGCAGCTACCTAACTTCGTACTCACTAGTCATGAATTGAAGATCGAATTATGCAGTTGAGACAGTTAAAAGGAATTTCCTTTCTGATTTCTTAATTGAATGTGGTTCACACGAGAAGAGACACTTCTTTTCACTGTGTTTTGGTTGAAGAATGTCAGGGTTTAATAGTCTTGACTCCCCATTAGCTCAGTGTGAACTATATCTGACTGGTGATTACTGATCCATGCCCACAGGTTTTACAATGCTAGGGCGAGAGGGGGAAGAGGGAGAGGGAGAGGGAGAGAGAGTGAGAGAGAGGTGGAAAGAGAGAGAGGGAGAGGAAGAGAGAGTGAGAGAGAGGGAGGGGAAGAGAGAGAGGGAGGGGAAGAGAGAGAGGGAGAGGAAGAGAGAGTGAGAGAGAGGGGGAAAGAGAGAGAGGGAGAGGAAGAGAGAGTGAGAGAGAGGGGGGAAGAGAGAGAGGGAGAGGAAGAGAGAGTGAGAGAGGGGGGGAAGAGAGAGAGGGAGAGGAAGAGAGAGTGAGAGAGAGGGGGGAAGAGAGAGAGGGAGAGGAAGAGAGAGTGAGAGAGAGGGGGGAAGAGAGAGAGGGAGAGGAAGAGAGAGTGAGAGAGAGGGGGGAAGAGAGAGAGGGAGGGGGAAAGAGAGGGAGGGAGAGGGAGAGAGAGAGGGAGGGGAAGAGAGAGCGAGAGAAAGGGGGAAAGAGAGAGACTGGAGATGGAGGGAAACAAGAGAGAGGGAGAGGAATAGAGAATGCAAGAGAGAGGGGGAGAGAGTGAGAGTGAGAGTGAGAGAGAGAGAGAGAGAGAGAGGGAGGGGAAAGAGAGAGAGTGTGAGGGGAAAGAGAGAGATGGAGGGAAACAAGAGAGAGGGAGGGGTATAGAGAATGCGAGAGAGAGGGGGAGAGAGAGAGGTGGAGAGAGTGAGAGGGAGGGAAACGAGAGAGAGGGAGGGGAAAAGAGAGAGAGAGAGAGAGAGAGAGAGAGAGAGAGAGAGAGAGAGAGAGAGAGAGAGAGAGAGAGAGAGAGAGAGAGAGAGAGAGAGAGAGAGAGAGAGAGAGAGAGAGAGAGAGAGAGAGAGGAGAGAGGAACATAACTCAGAGAAAATACATATGTGACACGTGATGTTCCAAAAGGTTAGATTTTGAGTCAAGTACTGTTCAGTTTACATATGTTACCCCTTCGCAGCGTTATCAGAAAGCACAGCACTGATTTTCACGGCTACACAGACGATACACAACTTTACATTTCCGTTTCACCAGAGGATTTTAGCTCCACAGATCAATTATTAGACTGTATTAGTGATTTAAATACTTGGATGGCTTACAACTTCCTCCAGCTAAATCAAGACAAGACCGAGGTACTTATTGTTGGAGCGAAAGCGCAGAGAGAGAATCTGGCCGCACATGTTAATTCACGGGAAATAAAGATAAAACACCAGCTAAAAAACCTAGGTGTTATTTTAGAGTCTGAAGTCAATTCTGAATCAGACATTAGGAACGTGACCAAAATAGCTTTTTACTACCTGAGGAACATTACCAAGGTGCGTCCGTTTCCCTCTCAGACTGATACAGAGAGACTCATCGCTTTTATTACAAGCGGGACGACTGCTGTAGTGGTCTCCTGTCTGGCCTACCCAAGAAAGCCATTGGTCAACTGTAAAACATACAGAATGCTGCAGCTCGGGTATTGACCAAGACCAGACGGATATCACACAATACACTGGTTTTAAGGTCTCTGTACTGGCTGCCTGTGAGTTTTATAATTCATTTGAAGATTCTTCTATTGGTTTTTAAATCAATCCACGATTGTGCACCCTAATACATGTCAGACATTGTTTTAAGTATGTACCCAGTAGCTCCCTCAGGTCCCCTGGCACTGGTCTTATAAGCCTCGGACCGAGAGGCATGGAGAGACAGTCTTTAGTTATTATGCTCTCAGCCTCTGGAATAGCCTATCAGAGAACCTGAGGGTGACCAAGAGGCATGGAGAGACAGCCTTTAGTTACTATGCCTCAAGCCTCTGGAATAGCCTTCCCCCAGCCTCTGGAATAGCCTTCCCCCAGCCTCTGGAATAGCCTGACCCCAGCCTCTGGAATATCCTGACCCCAGCCTCTGGAATAGCCTGACCCCGGCCTCTGGAATATCCTGCCCCCAGCCTCTGGAATATCCTGACCCCAGCCTCTGGAATAGCCTGACCCCAGCCTCTGGAATATCCTGACCCCAGCCTCTGGAATATCCTGACCCCAGCCTCTGGAATATCCTGACCCCAGCCTCTGGAATATCCTGACCCCAGCCTCTGGAATATCCTGACCCCAGCCTCTGGAATATCCTGACCCCAGCCTCTGGAATATCCTGCCAGAGAACCTGATGGAGACCAAGAGGCATGGAGAGACAGTCTTTAGTTATTATACCCCCAGCCTCTGGAATAGCCTGCCAGAGAACCTGAGGGGGACCAAGAGGCATGGAGAGACAGTCTTTAGTTACTATGCCCCCAGCCTCTGGAATAGTCTGCCAGAGAACCTGAGGGGGACCAAGAAGCATGGAGAGACAGCCTTTAGTTATTATGCCCCCAGCCTCTGGAATAACCTGCCAGAGAACCTGAGGGGGACCAAGAGGCATGGAGAGACAGCCTTTAGTTATTATGCCCCCAGCCTCTGGAACAGCCTGCCAGAGAACCTGAGGGGGACCAAGAGGCATGGAGAGACAGCCTTTAGTTATTATGCCCCCAGCCTCTGGAACAGCCTGCCAGAGAACCTGAGGGGGACCAAGAGGCATGGAGAGACAGCCTTTAGTTATTATGCCCCCAGCCTCTGGAATAACCTGCCAGAGAACCTGAGGGGGGACGAAACTGTGGGCATATTTAAAACACACCTTTTTAGCTTTGCTTTTCATCACAGTACTTTTTAGTCGATCAGTTGGTTGTGTAGTAAATATTTAAGTTTTTATTTTTTATTCATTTTTTCCCCCTGTGAAGCACATTGTGTTGCATTCCATGTCTGAAATGTGTTGTATAAATAAAGCTTGATTAGAGAGAGCGAGAGCGAGAGAGAGAGAGAGAGAGAGAGAGAGAGAGAGGGAACAAGAAAGTGCTAGAGAGAGAAGGAACAAGAAAGTGCTAGAGAGAGAGAAAAGGAGAAGAAAATAGGGAGGAAAGAGAGAAAGGAGAGAGGAAAGAGAGAGAGAGGAGAGAGGGAAAAAGGAGGAAAGATGGAGAGAGAGGAGAGAGGGGAGAGGGAGGAAAGAGAGAGAGAAGAGAGAGACAATGAGAGGAAAGGAGGGAGGAAAGACAGAGATAAGAGAGAGAGAAGGGGAGGAAAGGAGGGAGGAAAGAGAGAGAGAAGAGAGAGAAAAGGAGAGGAAAGAGGGAGGAAAAAGAGAGAGAGAGAAGAGAGAGAGAGAAGAGAGAAGAGAGAAAGGAAAGAGAGAGGGAAAAGAGAGTTGGAAGGTATGTGTTCATACTCAAACTAGGTCACACTGTGGTAGGAACAAAACAGAACAGACCTCAAGTTTGCAGAAATCATTACAGGAAAACAAACGTGTCAGTCGTTTGACACTGTTTTCCTTCCAAGCAGAGAGAAAAATGATAATAAGAAATACAAAAAAATCTCCATTGCAAATTAGCCTCCTCTGTCATTGTGAAGTTTCCTGTTTGAAATGCATATCAAAACCACGGCACCGCAGCCACAACTTACCTTGTCATTGACATCAGGGGACAGACAGAGAGGAGATGAGAGAGAGGGATATGGATGTATACACAAGCCCCCCCCCCCCCCCCCCCCCCACAAAGATAGATAAATCAGAGAGAGAGAGAGAGAGAGAGAGAGAGAGAGAGAGACACTCACATTCAAAACATCTGACTTCTTTTTCCGTCTGTCTTTAAGATCCCAAACAAATAGAACTAGCGGATGCAAGAAGGACAACGAGAAGAGAGGGAAGGTTATAGAGTGTCAGAAAATGGTGGCAGAAAGACTTTAACCTGTTTTGGAGACTGGTCACGATGTTTAAAACGCGATTAATTTTTAAAACGGCATTGAACATCTTCTCAGCTCAATTCTCTAGCGTTTTAATGAGGGACGCAATATTGGAATTGACGGGGTAGCATTAACTCTCTTCAGCTAACCAGGGGGTGAGAAGGCCACAGCTTTCCTCCTAGAGATCAAATGAGACCTGATTAAACACCAGACAATGACCCTTTGAATTAGTCCTCCCTGTCTGTTACAAGACCCTGCCGGCCTACTGTATACCTACACACTTCACTCCCCAATGGTGTCAATCTATCTATTTATCTGTTCTGTGATTGGCTTGGAGCTACAGGAAGAAGAGTCACAATCGGCCGCATCCCTAATGACAGACACTCTAGTCCCTTTATAGAACACTGCTTTTGTCCAGGGCTCGGTTTCCCAGAAGCGGGGATCCCATAGGGTAGAGGGTGCCATAGGATCCCATAGGGCTGAGGGTGCCATAGGATCCCATAGGGTAGAGGGTGCCATAGGATCCCATAGGGTAGAGGGTGCCATAGGATCCCATAGGGTAGAGGGCGCCATAGGATCTCATATGGTAGAGGGTGCCATAGGATCCCATAGGGTAGAGGGTGCCATAGGATCCCATAGGGTAGAGGGTGCCATAGGATCCCATAGGGCTGAGGGTGCCATAGGATCCCATAGGGTAGAGGGTGCCATAGGATCCCATAGGGTAGAGGGTGCCATAGGATCCCATAGGGTAGAGGGTGCCATAGGATCCCATAGGGCTGAGGGTGCCATAGGATCCCATAGGGTAGAGGGTGCCATAGGATCCCATAGGGTAGAGGGTGCCATAGGATCCCATAGGGTAGAGGGTGCCATAGGATCACATAGGGTAGAGAGTTCCATAGGATCCCATAGGGCTGAGGGTGCCATAGGATCCCATAGGGTAGAGGGTGCCATAGGATCCCATAGGGTAGAGGGTGCCATAGGATCCCATAGGGCTGAGGGTGCCATAGGATCCCATAGGGTAGAGGGTGCCATAGGATCCCATAGGGTAGAGGGTGCCATAGGATCCCATAGGGTAGAGGGTGCCATAGGATCACATAGGGTAGAGGGTTCCATAGGATCCCATAGGGCTGAGGGTGCCATAGGATCCCATAGGGTAGAGGGTGCCATAGGATCCCATAGGGTAGAGGGTGCCATAGGATCCCATAGGGTAGAGGGTGCCATAGGATCCCATAGGGTAGAGGGTGCCATAGGATCCCATAGGGTAGAGGGTGCCATAGGATATCATGGGGCTGAGGGTGCCATAGGATCCCATAGGGTAGAGGGTTCCATAGGATCCCATAGGGCTGAGGGTGCCATAGGATCCCATAGGGTAGAGGGTGCCATAGGATCCCATAGGGTAGAGGGTGCCATAGGATCCCATAGGGTAGAGGGTGCCATAGGATCCCATAGGGTAGAGGGTGCCATAGGATCACATAGGGTAGAGGGTGCCATACGATCCCATAGGGTAGAGGGTGCCATAGGATCCCATAGGGCAGAGGATGCCATATGATCACATAGGGTATCGGGTGCCATAGGGATCCTCTCCTCTCCTCTCCTCTCCTCTCCTCTCCTCTCCTCTCCTCTCCTCTCCTCTCCTCTCCTCTCCTCTCCTCTCCTCTCCTCTCCTCTATGTGGTGACTGCTTGTTAATGGTCCACCATGGTCCTGGAGAGTAGATTGCAATTGATAATCTCCCTGTGGATGAGGTGGGTAAAATATCTGGCTGTAAATATCCCTCCCTCCCCATGCAGAGGGAGGGCAATGAGAGAGAGTTTGATCAGCTGTTCCAATAGAAATCTGACTTGAGCCCAGTGGAATGTGCATCTAATACATGCATAAATCAAACTCCTTGTTCAGGACATTTTCATATGTATAATATCTTTCATCCCCATCTCTCTCTTTCTTAATCTCTCTCTCTGTATCCCTCTCTCTCTTTCTTAATCTCTCTCTCTTTATCCCTCTCTCTC
The DNA here is from genome assembly GCF_045791955.1 of Oncorhynchus clarkii lewisi. Classification (NCBI taxonomy): domain Eukaryota; kingdom Metazoa; phylum Chordata; class Actinopteri; order Salmoniformes; family Salmonidae; genus Oncorhynchus; species Oncorhynchus clarkii. The sequence goes on from NC_092154.1 coordinate 9,505,675, forward strand.
TTTCTCTCTCTCTCTCTCTCTTTATCTCTCTCCCTTTATCCCTCTCTCTCTCTCTCTCTCTCTCTCTTTATCCCTCTCTCTCTTAATCTCTCTCTCTTTTTTCTCTCTATCTCTCTCTTTATCTCTCTCTCTCTCTCTTTATCTCTCTCTATCTCAATTCAATTTCAATTTAAGGGGCTTTATGGGCATGGGAAACATACGTTCACATTGCCTAAGCAAGTTAAATAGATAACAAACAAAAGTGAAATAAACTATAAAACATTTACAGTAAACATTATACTCACAAAGTTCCAAAATAATAAAGACCTTTCAAATGTCATATTACAGTATGTGTAAATGGTTAAAGTACACAAGGGAAAATAAATAAGCATAAATATGGGTTGTATTTACAGTGGTGTTTGTTCTTCACTGGTTGCCCTTTTCTTGTGGCAACAGGTCACAAATCTTGCTGCTGTGATGGCACACTGTGGTATTTCACCCAGTAGATATGGGAATTTATCAAAATTGGGTTTGTTTTCGAAGTCTTTGTGGATCTGTGTAATCTGAGGGAAATATGTGTCTCTAATATGGTCATACATTGGACAGGAGGTTAGGAAGTGCAGCTCAGTTTCCACCTCATTTTGTGTGCAGTGTGCACATAGCCTGTCTTCTCTTGAGAGCCATGTCTGTCTATGGCGGCCTTTCTCAATGGCAAGGCTATGCTCACTGAGTCTGTACATAGTCAAAGCTTTCCTAAAGTTTGGGTCAGTCACAGTGGTCAGGTATTCTGCCACTGTGTCCTCTCTGTTTAGGGTCAAATAGCATTCTTGTTTGCTCTGCTTTTTTTTTTGATAATTCTTTCCAATGTGTCAAGTAATTATCTTTTTGTTTTCTCATGATTTGATTGGGTCTAATTGTGCTGCTGTCCTGGGCCTCTGTGGGGTGTGTTTGTGTTTGTGAACAGAGCCCCAGGACCAGCTTGCTTAGGGGACTTCCAGGTTCATCTCTCTGTAGGTGATGGCTTTGCTATGGAAGGTTTGGGAATCGCTTCCTTTTAGGTGGTTGTAGAATATAATGGCTCTTTTCTGGATTTTGATAAATAGTGGGTATCGGCCTAATTCTGCTCTGCATGCATTAGTTGGTGTTCTACGTTGTACACTGAGGATATTTTTGCAGAATTCTGCATGTAGAGTCTCAATTTGGTTTAAGTCCCATTTTGTGAAATCTTGGTTGGTGAGCGGACCCCAGACCTCACAACCAACTCACAACCGTGGGGCTTAAGCTGCATCCCTGTCTCACCCCACGGCCCTGTGGGAAGAAATGTGTGTGTTTCTTGCCAATTTTAACCGCACACTTGTTGTTTGTGTACATGGATTTTATAATGTCGTATGTTTTACCCCCAACACCACTTTCAATCAGTTTGTATAGCAGACCCTCATGCCAAATTAAGTCAAAGGCTTTTTTGAAATCAACAAAGCATGAGAAGACTTTGCCTTCGTTTTGGTTTGTTTGGTTGTCAATTAGGGTGTGCAGGGTGAATACATGGTCTGTTGTACGGTAATTTGGTAAAAAGTCAATTTGACATTGGCTCAGTACATTGTTTTTATTGAGGAAATGTACGAGTCTGCTGTTAAATAATAATGCAGAGGATTTTCCCAAGGTTACTGTTGACGCATATCCCACGGTAGTTATTGGGATCAAGTTTGTCTCCACTTTTGTGGATTGGGGTGATCAGTCCTTGGTTCCAAATATTGGGGAAGATGCCAGAGCTACGGATGATGTTGAAGAGTTTAAGTATAGCCAATTGGAATTTGTTGTCTGTATAGTGAGGATCTAGTGGGGATCATTTCATTAACACCGCATGGAGCGTTTTTTCTTTTGTCCTGTAGCTCATTCAAGGTAATTGGAGAATCCAGTGGGTTCTGGTAGTATTTAATAGTTGATTATAAGATTTGTATTTGATAATGTATAGGTTTTGTTATTTCATTTATTTATTCTTTGTTATAGAGCCAAAAAGATTGGAGAAGTGGTTTACCCATACATCTCCATTTTGGATAGATAATTATTTGTGTTGTTGTTTGTTTAGTGTTTTCCAGTCTATTGATTCTTCAATTACATTGAGCTGATTTCTGACGTTCTGTTCCTTCTTTTCCGTAGTGTATTTCTGTATTGTTTTAGTGATTCACCATAGTGAAGGCGTAGACTCTGGTTTTCTGGGTCTCTATGTTTTTGGTTGGACAGGTTTCTCAATTTCTTTCTTAGATTTTTGCATTCTTTATCAAACCATTTGTCATTGTTGTTAATTTTCTTCGGTTTTCTATTTGAGATTTTTTAGATTTGATAGGAAAGCTGAGAGGTCAAATATACTGTTAAGATGTTCTACTGCCACATTTACACCTTCACTATTACAGTGGAATGTTTTACCCAGGAAATTGTCTAAAAGGGATATAATTTGTTGTTGCATAATTGTTTTTTGGTAGGTTTCCAAACTGCATTCCTTCCATCTATAGCATTTCTTGATGTTACTCAGTTCCTTTGGCTTTGATACCTCATGATTGAGTATTGCTCTGTTCAAGTAGACTGTGATTTTGCTGTGGTCTGATAGGGGTGTCAGTGGGCTGACTGTGAACACTCTGAGAGACTCTGGGTTGAGGTCAGTGATAAAGTAGTCTACAGTACTACTGCCAAGAGATGAGCTATAGGAGTACCTACCATAGGAGTCCCCTCAAAGCCTACCATTGACTATGTACATACCCAGCGTGCGACAGAGCTGTTTTTGTTGATTATGTTGTCATTATGTTGTCATAGTTGTGCCTAGGGGGGCATATGTGGGAGGGAATGCTGTCACCTGCAGGCAGGTGTTTGTCCCCCTGTGTGCTGAGGGTGTCAGGTTCTTGTCCGGTTCTGGCATTTAGTTCGCCACAGACTAATACATGTCCCTGGGCCTGGAAATGATTGATTCCCCCCTCCAGGATGGAGAAGCTGTCTTCATTAAAGTATGGGGATTCTAGTGGGGGGATATAGGTAGCACACAGGAGGACATTTTTCTCAGTTAAGATCATTTCCTTTTGAATTTCTAGCCAAATGTAAAATGTTCCTGTTTTGATTAATTGAATGGAGTGAGATAGGTCTGCTCTATACCAAATTAGCATACCCCCTGACTCCCTTCCCTGTTTCACACCTGGTAGTTTGGCGGATGGGACTAACCTAGAGGTCAACCAGTCGGTCTGTCTCCTCTATATCACCCACCTGGTAGTTTGGTGGATGGGACTACCAGATCTCTGTAACCTAGAGGACAACCAGTGGGTCCATCTCCTCTATATCACCCACCTGGTAGTTTGGTGGATGGGACTACCAGCTCTCTGTAACCTAGAGGGCAACCAGTGGGCCTGTCTCCTCTATACCACCCACCTGGTAGTTTGGTGGATGGGACTACCAGCTCTCTGTAACCTAGAGGGCAACCAGTGGGTCTGTCTCCTCTATACCACCCACCTGGTAGTTGGTGGATGGGACTACCAGCTCTCTGTAACCTAGAGGGCAACCAGTGGGTCCTTCTCCTCTATATCACCCACCTGGTAGTTTGGTGGATGGTACTACCAGATCTCTGTAACCTAGAGGACAACCAGTGGGTCTGTCTCCTCTATATCACCCACCTGGTAGTTTGGTGGATGGTACTACCAGATCTCTGTAACCTAGAAGACAACCAGTGGGTCTGTCTCCTATATATCATCCACCTGGTAGTTTGGTGGATGGGACTACCAGCTCTCTGTAACCTAGAGGTCAACCAGTGGGTCTGTCTCCTCTATATCACCCACCTGGTAGTTTGGTGGATGGGACTACCAGCTCTCTTTAACCTAGAGGACAACCAGTGGGTCTGTCTCCTCTATGCCACCCACCTGGTAGTTTGGTGGATGGGACTACCAGATCTCTGTAACCTAGAGGGCAACCAGTTGGTCCGTCTCCTTTATACCATGTTTCTTGTAGGATGACAATGTCTGTATTTCCGATTTCTTTGGTGAAGTCCGGGGTCTCTCTCTCTCTCTCTCTCTCTCTCTCTCTCTCTCTCTCTCTCTCTCTCTCTCTCTTTCCTTTTACCTCACTTGTTTATTCCGCTCTTTCATTTTTTATGATTTTCAAACAAGAGGGCCTTGTCTTTAATGCTCCAATCTATTGTTCTGGCAGAGAGTCGAGGAGAGGTGCTGAGATGGGAGATTTTCTACTTTAGGTGTCTGATAGACAGCTGTTCCCAAAGTGGAGAGTGTGTGTGTCAGTGTCAGTGTGAGTGTGAGTGTGTGTGTGTGTGTGTGTGTGTGTGTGTGTGTGTGTGTGTGTGTGTGTGTGTGTGTGTGTGTGTGTGTGTGTGTGTGTGTGTGTGTGTGTGTGTGTGTGTGTGTGTGTGTGTGTGTGTGTGTGTGTGTGTGTGTGAGAAAGAGAGTGAGTGAGTGTGAGAGAGAGAGAGTAGATGTCGGCCATGTTGTTGGGACTTTGGAGAGATATGATGAGGACAGTTGATCTCTCGCTCTCGGTCTCGCTCTCTCTCTTTTTCTCTCTCTTTCTCTCTCTCTCACGCTACTTCCCTATCTCATTTCTCTCTTCCTCTCTCCCTCCATCTCCCTCTCTTTCTCTCTCTCTCTCTCTCTCTCTCTCTCTCTCTCTCTCTCTCTCTCTCTTTGTTATGTTAATCCAGATGGAAGTAGCAGATTGGCAATGATTTTTCATCTGTCTGTGACGAGAGATAAAAGCCGAAGTGACAAGGTGTCTCGGTATCGTCCTCACTGTTTGTCTGTTCACTCACTAACAAGCCTCTGCCATCTTCCACCAACCCCCATTTACATCTGCAAGCCCACACTCCATTGACCACCCTAAAGGTTTATGCCTTCTCGTTAGGGGGCAGGGAGGTAAGAGATTAACATTTTGGGGCCACTTTCATTTTCATAACCCTACTCTGTATAAGTGTGTGTCTGGGTGTGGGGGGTAGTGTGGTGTAATGTGGTGTGTGAACCTTTAAATGAGAAATTACCATACAGGCACCTATCTACCCAGTATTATTATATATTTGAGTGTCTGACTGGTATCTAGTCACTATAGTACATCCCCATAAGGAGCCTCTTTCTCTCTCTCTCTCTCTCTCTCTCTCTCTCTCTCTCTCTCTCTCTCTCTCTCTATCTCTCTCTCTCTCTCTCTCTCTCTCTCTCTACATCTCTCTCTCTCTCTCTACATCTCTCTCTCTCTCTCTACATCTCTCTCTCTCTCTCTCTCTCTACATCTCTCTCTCTCTCTCTCTCTCTCTACATCTCTCTCTCTCTCTCTACATCTCTCTCTCTCTCTCTCTCTCTCTCTCTCTCTCTCTCTCTCTACATCTCTCTCTCTCTCTCTACATCTCTCTCTCTCTCTACATCTCTCTCTCTCTCTCTCTCTCTCTCTCTCTCTCTCTCTCTCTCTCTCTCTCTCTCTACATCTCTCTCTCTCTCTCTCTCTCTCTCTCTCTCTCTCTCTCTCTCTCTCTCTCTCTCTCTCTCTACATCTCTGTAGATGATATGAGATGCCACATCAGCACAGGGTAACCCATCCTTAATCACATTTGCATTTTTATATTTTGAGGAATTCTTCAAACATTGGCATTATTGTGGATTTATGACGAGCTCTCTGCCTGATAATCCACCACCTTCACTCATAAAGAAGTCTCTCCATTACTCTGACAAGGAGGGGAATATGCCGAAAGTCATTAGAAAGCAGAATCCTGATTCTAGAAAGGTAGAATAAATCACTTTGTTTACGAGTGTTGATGTAGGCCTCAGAAACAGAGGAGTCACAGATGAAAGTACAATGGCGTACTATGGCATACCATGGCGTACTATGGCGTACAATGGCGTACTATGGCGTACTATGGCGTACTATAGCGTACAATGGCGTACTATGGCGTACTATGGCGTACTATGGCGTACTATAGCGTACAATGGCGTACTATGGCGTACTATAGCATACAATGGTGTACTATGGCGTACTATGGTGTACTATGGCGTACTATAGCGTACTATAGTGTACTATGGCGTACTATGGCGTACTATGGCGTACAATAGCGTACAATGGCGTACTATGGCGTACTATGGCGTACTATAGCGTACTGTGGCGTACTGTGGCGTACAGTGGCGTACTATAGCGTACTATGGCGTACTATGGCGTACTGTGGTGTACTATAGCGTACAATGGCGTACTATGGCGTACTATGGCGTACTATGGCGTACTGGCGTGCAGGGTAGCCTAGTGGTTAGAGCGTTGGACTAGTAACCGGAAGGTTGCGAGTTCAAACCCCCGAGCTGACAAGGTACAAATCTGTCGTTCTGCCCCTGAACAGGCAGTTAACCCACTGTTCCCAGGCCGTCATTGAAAATAAGAATTTGTTCTTAACTGACTTGCCTGGCTAAATAAAGGTAAAATAAATAAAACTATAGCGTACAATGGCGTACTATGGCGTACTATAGCATACAATGGCGTACTATGGCGTACTATGGTGTACTATAGCGTACTATAGTGTACTATGGCGTACTATGGCGTACTATGGCGTACAATAGCGTACAATGGCGTACTATGGCGTACTATGGCGTACTATAGCGTACTGTGGCGTACTGTGGCGTACAGTGGCGTACTATAGCGTACTATGGCATACTATGGCGTACTGTGGTGTACTATAGCGTACTATGGCGTACTGTGGCGTACTGTGGCGTACTATGGCGTAATCAAGATACTGTTATTTTACTGCTGCTCTTTAATTACTTAATAATTTTTTACTTATCTATTTTTTAACTAACACTTATTTTTCTTAAAACTGCAGTGTTGGTTAAAGGCTTGTAGGTAAGCATTTCACTGTATTCTGCACATTTGACAATTACAATTTGATTTGAATAAATCACTTTGTTTATGAGAGCTGATGGAAGCCTTGGAAACAGAGGAGTCACAGACGAAAGTTGGAGAAGTTCACAGCATGGTAAATAAGATCAGGTTATCTGATGTTTGGAGGCAGGCAAACGCTATTAGTGTGTCCGAGCCTTAAACAAACTCATCAGTGATTTATTTATTTATTTTCAGAGATCAATACAAGTATGAACCAGTCTTGTGCATGCCAGCGTGCCTCTCTAGAGAGACAGGCCAAATAAAGCGCACCATTCCAACCATCCGGTTTATTTGTCCTCACATGAAAACCTGCCAGTTGTCTTATGTGAGGCAGAATGTCACCATTGTACTCAAATGAAGTTTGGGAGCCGGTGCTGCACTGCTCTGAATGCTACAGTCTCACTCAAAAATGTAAATGATCTCCTCTCTCAATGCAAAACTGATGTTTTTGATGAATTCTCAGGGAAATGAATCAAGCCGAGTTGTATTAAAAGGGATTTGAAAATTCAAATGAACGCTTGACTGATCTTTTGTTTAAGCCTCTCGCTGTCACCGGTTATTAGCTCAAGAGGCTGAAAAGTTTCTCTGTATTTTGGGAGAATTTCTACAATTGAGTTTGTAACACCGGGGGGAATTTTTAATCAAATTGTATTTACATTGACTCATTTCCATTTCGGCTCCCTGCGAAACCAAGTCTGGGTTTGACATTTTGAACAAACTTCAGTATGTTTTATAGCTATTAATAAGCTACATTTTCACAATGAAACCGACAAAACAGAAAGTTTAATCACAGCACTGTTTACTGAGATGTAATTGGCAATCTTCAGTAAAATAAAAAGTCTCTCATTATGCAAAGACTTTACTTTTTTGAAGGGAAAATATACTTTTTTAGAGGGATCGTGATCGGCATCACGGTGGCTACATCTGGACTGAATCAGCGTTTGTCTGCTTGATGGCACTGAGAACTTGATGGTTATTTTATAAACACAGTAATTTCTGCTTCCCGATAGTTAGGATTGTTCCGTCCAAAGTGCCATAACACCGTCTGCCAGCTTGAGATAACTGGAGTGGTTATTTCACAATTTACAAAATGATCTGCTTCATAATAATTACAATTGCTTCCCTGTAGAATCAGATGTGCAGAGGAAGGAAATGGAACGCGTAGCAGACCGATTGTAGCCTACACATTTACACATCAGGGATAATAAAATAAAAAAACTGACATGATGACTCCTTGCGGGAGAAGGCTTTAACAGGAGATGGATTTTCTTGTTGCGCGATAGAGACAGTTCAGTGATGTCGAACAAGTGAAATTGTGGCACAGTGATTCACGTAAAAGACGAGTTGCCATCTGTGTTAAACACACCAAGTAATAGTGGCAGACTTGAACATTAATTAAGGTTGAAGGCTTTCGGGTTCCAATCCTCCGTTTGTTGATGGCGAATTGCTATACTTCACAGCCTGTGAACCGTTGATGGGTGTTTGGGGACCCAACAAATTGATTGATGGATAGCTATTTTATTCTAAAAATGCATATTTGTCTTGTTTTCTCCCCACTCCCCTTTTATTCATAATAATTGGAATAGAGAATTCTGTTAAGTGGAATTCATTTCGATTTTCCACCCAATCATTATTTGATCAGAGGCCTGGTGGTTGAGTGTTAGACATGTGCACACACACACACACACACACACACACACACACACACACACACACACACACACACACGCAACATACACACACACGCAACATACACACACACATGCAACATGCACACACACATGCAACATGCACACACACACACACACACACACACACACACACACACACACACACACACACACACACACACACACACACACACACAACACACACACACACACACACACACACAACACACACACACACACACACACACACACACACACACACACACACACACACACACACACCTTATTTTTCCTTCTTTTTTATATGATTTCATTGTGCTTCTCTTAGAGCTTTGGTAAAACCAGCAATATATTTATATGCTTCCATTCAACATTCCTAATCCTCCATGTGAAGTATCTCCTGGATTTGGACTGTTTCATGCTTGGCAAGGTAACCATTCTTTTTCCATCAACATGACACCCTGCACCAAAATCTAAATGACAAAGTCTACAGGCCTTTGAAGTCTACAGGCCCACTACATTCGAAGATTGAAAACCCTTTGTGTCTTTTATACTTTTTGGGAAATTACGTAGATGTCCATGCATGGTTGGTGGTTGAATTCCATAATGATTTGCGTGCATGGTTGGTGGTTGAATTCCATAATGATTTGCGTGCATGGTTGGTGGTTGAATTCCATAATGATTTGCGTGCATGGTTGGTGGTTGAATTCCATAATGATTTGCGTGCATGGTTGGTGGTTGAATTCCATAATGATTTGCGTGCATGGTTGGTGGTTGAATTCCATAATGATTTGCGTGCATGGTTGGTGGTTGAATTCCATAATGATTTCCGTGCATGGTTGGTGGTTGAATTCCATAATGATTTGCGTGCATGGTTGGTGGTTGAATTCCATAATGATTTGCGTGCATGGTTGGTGGTTGAATTCCATAATGATTTCCGTGCATGGTTGGTGGTTGAATTCCATAATGATTTGCGTGCATGGTTGGTGGTTGAATTCCATAATGATTTGCGTGCATGGTTGGTGGTTGAATTCCATAATGATTTGCATGCATGGTTGGTGGTTGAATTCCATAATGATTTGCGTGCATGGTTGGTGGTTGAATTCGATAATGATTTGCGTGCATGGTTGGTGGTTGAATTCCATAATGATTTGCGTGCATGGTTGGTGGTTGAATTCCATAATGATTTGCGTGCATGGTTGGTGGTTGAATTCCATAATGATTTGCGTGCATGGTTGGTGGTTGAATTCCATAATGATTTGCGTGCATGGTTGGTGGTTGAATTCCATAATGATTTCCGTGCATGGTTGGTGGTTGAATTCCATAATGATTTCCGTGCATGGTTGGTGGTTGAATTCCATAATGATTTCCGTGCATGGTTGGTGGTTCATTTCAATAATTGATGAGGTAAAGTGAATTGGGTGTAGCGACTCAGAAGGGAGGGAGGCAGTGTCCTAAGACCTACATTAAGAGCAATATTCAAGTATCACCTCGATCCCCGTATGAGCAGTGACCTTCGGCAGTCATAAAACCTTGGGCAGCCTGATAACCAAGGCAGTTAGTTTGCCCCAGGCATATGAGATATAAGCATATGTATATTGATATATTGAAGTGAGTGACTATCTCATCCCTGGGCCATGCAATGAGAGAAAGAGAAGAGGGGGGTGGGGGATGGGGGGGTTATATTTAAATATATAGGTGTCTGTGTGGTGATGGTTATAGTACTACCTCTGTCCCCATGATGAGAACAGGGGTATGTATATCTCTCATCTCTCGCCAGGCAGTCACACAGCGACAGAGGAAAAGCACGGGGACAATTTACTCAGGGACAGAGTGGATGCAGAGGGTTTTAATCTCCAGGCAGAACCATTTGAATATAGGACCTGATTTATTGCCTTATTTGGGCTGTCTTCTGTATGCAAATGAAGGGGCAGGTGGTGAGATGGGTAGATGGTAGAGGAGGGGTGATGGTGGCGGTAGGGGTGATGGTAGAGGTAGGGGTGATGGTAGAGGTAATGGTAGAGGTAGAAGTGATGGTGGAGGTAGGGGTGATAGTGGAGGTAGGGGTGATGGTGGAGGTAGGGGTGATGGTAGAGGTATGGTGATGGTAGAGGAGGGGTAATGTTGGAGGTAGGGGTGATGGTGGCGGTAGGGGTGATGGTAGAGGTAGGGGTGATGGTAGAGGTGATGGTAGAGGTAGAGGTGATGGTAGAGGTAGGGGTGATAGTGGAGGTAGGGGTGATGGTGGAGGTAGGGGTGATGGTGGAGGTAGGGGTGATGGTGGAGGTAGGGGTGATAGTGGAGGTAGGGGTGATGGTGGAGGTAGAGGTGATGATAGAGGTAGAGGTGATGGTAGAGGTAGGGGTGATGGTAGAGGTAGAGGTGATGGTAGAGGTAGAGGTGATGGTAGAGGTAGGGGTGATGGTAGAGGTAGGGGTGATGGAGGTAGGGGTGATGGTGGAGGTAGGGGTGATGGTAGAGGTAGGGGTGATGGTGGAGGTAGGGGTGATGGTAGAGGTAGAGGTGATGTAGAGGTAGGGGTGATGGTAGAGGTAGGGGTGATAGTGGCGGTAGGGGTGATGGTAGAGGTACGGGTGATGGTAGGGGTGATGGTAGAGGTAGAGGTGATGGTAGAGGTAGGGGTGATGGTGGAGGTAGGGGTGATGGTGGAGGTAGGGGTGATGGTGGAGGTTGGGGTGATGGTAGAGGTTGGGGTGATGGTAGAGGTTGGGGTGATGGTAGAGGTTGGGGTGATGGTAGAGGTAGGGGGGATGTTGGAGGTAGAGGTGATGGTAGAGGTGATGGTAGAGGTAGGGGTGATGGTGGAGATAGAGGTGATGGTGGAGGTAGAGGTGATGGTGGAGGTAGGGGTGATGATGGAGGTAAGGGTGATGGTGGAGGTAGGGGTGACGGTGGAGGTAGGGGTGATGGTGGAGGTAGGGGCGATGGTGGAGGTAGAGGTGATGGTGAAGGTAGAAGTGATGGTAGAGGTAGGGGTGATGGTGGAGGTAGAGGTGATGGTAGAGGTAGAGGTGATGGTAGAGGTAGAGGTAGGGGTGATGGTCGAGGTAGGGGTGATGGTGATCGTGGAGGTAAGGGTGATGGTGAAGGTAGGGGTGATGATGGAGGTAGGGGTGATGGTAGAGGTGATGGTGGAGGTAGGGGTGATGGTGGAGGTAGAGGTGATGGTGGAGGTAGGGGTGATGGTGGAGGTAGGGGTGATGGTGGAGGTAGAGGTGATGGTAGAGGTAGAGGTGATGGTGGAGGTAGAGGTGATGGTAGAGGTGATAGTGGAGGTAGAGGTGATGGTAGATGTAGAGGTGATGGTGGAGGTAGGGGTGATGGTGGAGGTAGGGGTGATGGTAGAGGTAGAGGTGATGGTAGAGGTAGAGACAGGGGTGATGGTGGAGGTAGGGGTGATGGTGGAGGTAGGGGTGATGGTCGAGGTAGGGGTGATGGTCGAGGTAGGGGTGATGGTGACATTGGCAGTAGGGGTGATGGTGGAGGTAGGGGTGATGGTAAGGGGGGGGTGATGATGGAGGTAGAGGTGATGGTGGAGGTAGAGGTGATGGTGATTGTGGAGGTAGAGGTGATGGTAGAGGGGGGTGATGATGGTGGTAGGGGTGATGGTTGAGTTAGGGGTGATGGTAGGTGTGATGGTGGAGGTAGGGGTGATGGGAGAGCGGGGGTGATGATGGAGGTAGAGGTGATGGTGGAGGTAGAGGTGATGGTGATTGTGGAGGTAGAGGTGATGATAGAGGAGGGGTAATGTTGGAGATAGGGGTGATGGTAGAGGAGAGAGTAATGGTGGAGATAGGGGTGATGATAGAGGTAAGGGTGATGGTGGAGGTAGGGGTGATGGTGGAGGTAGGGGTAATGATAGAGGAGGGAGTGATGGTGGAGGTAGGGGTGATGGTGGAGGTAGGGGTAATGATAGAGGTAAGGGTGATGGTAGGCTGAAGTGATGGTGGACGTAGGGGTGATGGTGGAGGAGGGAAATGTTGAATATAAGCATAATGAGATTCTCAGGGTCATCCCTCTGGCGTGTCAGATCCAGGACTGGACGCACAACAGAGAGAGGGGGGGACAGGGGGTGTACAAGGCCCCTCCAGGAGCAGCCAGTCACCAGGTGGCCAAAGCCCCCAACAGCCCCCTGACACCCAGCCCCTACCCCTACTACGTTAGCTAGCGCTTAGCGTCTAGCTCCCTCCCTCCCTCCCTCCCTCCCTCCCTCCCTCCCTCTCCCTCCCTCCCTCCCTCCCTCCCTCCCTCTCCCTCCCTCCCTCCCTCCCTCCCTCCCTCTCCCTCCAGAAATAAATGCATTAGCCTTCATGACAATCTCTCCAATTATGGGACCTGATCTGTGTGGTTAATAATTGCCCTCTTCATTCAATTGTGTCCAAATGGGAGTGGAATAGATTTTCGGGGATATTAGATATTAGCCGATTACTTTGAAGCCCCCCCCCCTAATTTGAATTGATTTGAATAATGGTTATTCAAGACCTTTTGCCTCAGTGTAGCTACAGTACAGTACAGTACAGTGTAGCTACAGTACAGTACAGTACAGTATAGTACAGTACAGTACAGTATAATACAGTACAGTACAGTACAGTGTAATACAGTGTAGTACAGTAGAGTGTAGTACAGTACAGTATAGTACAGTACAGTACAGTACAGTATAATACAGTACAGTGTAGTACAGTACAGTGTAGTACCTTACAGTACAGTACAGTACAGTATAGTATAGTACAGTACAGTATAGTATAATACAGTACAGTGTAGTACAGTACAATGTAGTACAGTACAGTATAGCATAGTATAGTACAGTACAGTATAATACAGTACAGTGTAGTACAGTACAGTGTAGTACAGTATAATACAGTATGGTACAGTACAGTGTAGTACAGTTCAGTATAGTATAGTACAGTACAGTATAATACAGTACAGTGTAGTACAGTACAGTCTAATACAGTACAGTGTAATACAGTACAGTGTAGTACCTTACAGTACAGTACTGTATTTTATAGTACAGTACAGTATAGTATAATACAGTACAGTGTAGTACAGTACAGTGTAGTACAGTACAGTGTAGTACAGTACAGTACAGTATAGTATAGTATAGTACAGTACAGTATAATACAGTACAGTGTAGTACAGTATAATACAGTACAGTGGAGTACAGTATAATACAGTATAGGCAGCGAGGCACGACGCAACACACCCAGATGTAGGCTAACTGTACAGTGGAATATATGAATAGATATCACAACATGTTAATGGTTGTTTGATAGGGCAAGGTTTCCCTTACGCATGATTTACCACATTGTTTACGGGTATTACAATCAGTCCAACTTAGAACAAAGGATACCATTGACCCTCGCAACACCTTTCTGCTTTTATGCAGATAGGGTATATAACTAATGTCATCGTTCCTGATGCAGCAGAACAAATCTATTGCTTTCATTTAATCTCGTACGTATGTGTAAAACTGTGTTTAGTGCCTATAGGCAAAGTATGTGCTTTGATGCATAGCCTCCAGAACGCCTCTCGTCAGGCGGTCGCCATTACGTAAGTTTAAACGAGCATCCTGAATGGAGAGATGAAGTGAAGGGATTTACCTCTCAATAGCACATATAAAATATTAAACAGGGGAATATTGGCTATGTTGATCCTCCTAAATATATTAATATTTAACAGAGGGCTCAGGCGTGTATGCTGAGTTATTTGTGCAATTTCATTAAGGCCATTTGTCATTCCTACGGGTGGAGGGTACTGGTCTGATTCTATAGGTCTGATGAGACCAGGGATGGAGACACTTAGAGAAGACAGGGGATGACTGTCAGGTCTGAGGAGACCAGGGACATAGACACTTAGAGAGGACAGGGGACGACTGTCAGGCCTGAGGAGACCAGGGACGGAGACACTTAGGGAGGACAGGGGACGACTGTCAGGCCAAGGAGACCAGGGACATAGACACTTAGAGAAGACAGGGGACGACTGTCAGGTCTGAGGAGACCAGGGACATAGACACTTAGAGAAGACAGGGGACGACTGTCAGGTCTGAGGAGACCAGGGACATAGACACTTAGAGAGGACAGGGGACGACTGTCAGTCCTGAGGAGACCAGGGACATAGACACTTAGAGAGGACAGGGGACGACTGTCAGGCCTGAGGAGACCAGGGACGGAGACACTTAGGGAGGACAGGGGACGACTGTCAGGCCAAGGAGACCAGGGACATAGACACTTAGAGAGGACAGGGGACGTATGTAGGGACTGATGAGACCAGCGACATAGACACTTAGAGAAGACAGGGGACGTATGTAGGGACTGATGAGACCAGGGACATAGACACTTAGAGAAGACAGGGGACGTATGTAGGGACTGATGAGACCAGGGACATAGACACTTAGAGAGGACAGGGGACGACTGTCAGGCCTGAGGAGACCAGGGACGGAGACACTGAGAGAGGACAGGGAACGACTGTCAGGCCTGATGAGACCAGGGACATAGACACTTAGAGAGGACAGGCGACGACTGTCAGGTCTGATGAGACCAGGGACGGAGACACTTAGAGAAGACAGGGGACGACTGTCAGGCCTGAGGAGACCAGGGACATAGACACTTAGAGAAGACAGGGGACGACTTTCAGGCCTGAGGAGACCAGGGACGGAGACACTTAGAGAAGACAGGGGACGACTGTTAGGTCTGAGGAGACCAGGGACATAGACACTTAGAGAAGACAGGGGACGACTGTCAGGCCTGAGGAGACCAGGGACATAGACACTTAGAGAGGACAGGGGACGACTGTCAGGCCTGAGGAGAGTGGGGGAATCCACTTACTCACACACTCAGACACACTCAGACACACACACACACACACACACACACACACAACACACACACACACACACACACACACACACACACACACACACACACACACGCTCGCGGGCATACACACATGTATATCTTCTTACAATAAAATATATACTATAAATTATGGCTATATTGTTTAGCTGAGGATCTCTGTGAATTGTATCAACAATGTTTACATGTACCTACACTATTTCAAGTATAGGAATTGTCAAATAATTAAGGCAATAAGGCCAGAGGGGGTGTTGGTATATGGCCAATATACCACGGCTAAGTGCTGTTCTTAGGCACAACGCGACGCGGAGTGCCTTGATACAGGATACAGCCCTTAGTCACTGTATATTGGCCATATATCACAAACCTCCGAGGTGCCTTGCTGTTATAAACTAGTTACCAACATAATTAGAGCAGTAAAATTAAGTATTTTGTCATACCTGTGGTATACGGTCTGGTATACCACGGCTGTCAGCCAATCAGCATCCATGGCTCGAAGGACCAAACCTCTATTGTCTGGTCTGTATCATTCAGAGAAAGATTATCCTGATTTGGATGGAGAAGTAATGCTTTCCTCTCTTCATCCATTGGCATGAACATCTCACAATGATAGAAACCATAGATACCGACGTCTATCTGCAACGTTTGAAAACCAAATGTGTTAAATAATGCTTTCTTTTGAGTTCACGTCCTGGTTGTTGCGATGCTGAAATGTAATCGATAAACTACAGAAGTAGGAGTCAGCTTCAATATAACCACCATTATAAATACCATTATAACAACCATTATAACCACCATTGTAACAACCATTATAACCACCATTATAAATACCAATATAACAACCATTATAAATACCATTATAACAACCATTATAAATACCAATATAACAACCATTATAAATACCATTATAACAACCATTATAACCACCATTATAAATACCATTATAACCACCATTATAACAACCTTTATAACCACCATTATAAATACCAATATAACAACCATTATAACAACCATTATAACCACCGTTATTAATACCAATATAACCACCAATATAACAACCATTATAAATACCCAATATAACAACCATTATAACCACCAATATAAATACCAATATAACCACCAATATAACAACCATTATAAATACCCAATATAACAACCATTATAACCACCATTATTAATACCAATATAACCACCAATATAACAACCATTATAAATACCATTATAACAACCATTATAACCACCATTATTAATACCAATATAACCACCAATATAACCACCATTATAAATACCATTATAACCACCATTATAAATACCATTATAACCACCAATATAACCACCATTATAAATACCATTATAACCACCATTATAAATACCATTATAACAACCAATATAACCACCATTATAAATACCATTATAACCACCATTATAAATACCATTATAACAACCATTATAACCACCATTATTAATACCAATATAACCACCAATATAACCACCATTATAAATACAATTATAACAAACATTATAACCACCATTATTAATACCAATATAACCATCAATATAACAACCATTATAAATACCCAATATAACAACCATTATAACCACCATTATTAATACCAATATAACCACCAATATAACAACCATTATAAATACCCAATATAACAACCATTATAACCACCATTATAAATACCAATATAACCACCAATATAACAACCATTATAAATACCCAATATAACAACCATTATAACCACCATTATTAATACCAATATAACCACCAATATAACGACCATTATAAATACCAATATAACAACCATTATAAATACCATTATAACAACCATTATAACCACCATTATTAATACCAATATAACCACCAATATAACCACCATTATAAATACCATTATAACCACCATTATAAATACCATTATAACCACCAATATAACCACCATTATAAATACCATTATAACCACCATTATAAATACCATTATAACCACCAATATAACCACCATTATAAATACCAATATAACCACCATTATAAATACCATTATAACAACCAATATAACCACCATTATAAATACCATTATAACCACCATTATAAATACCATTATAACAACCATTATAACCACCATTATTAATACCAATATAGCCACCAATATAACAACCATTATAAATACCATTATAACAACCATTATAAATACCATTATAACAACCATTATAACCACCATTATTAATATCAATATAACAACCATTATAAATACCATTATAACAACCATTATAAATACCATTATAACCACCATTATAAATACCATTATAACCACCAATTTCATATTCATCAGTGTGTCTTTCACCAATGTATAGTCTAAATGGGTTGCATTGTATACGACTACTACTGCTTACATGAAACCTCTATTTGCTGCCTGCTGTACATCTGGCCTCTTGTTTCATCACATCTCCTCTGACTGTACGTCTCTCCTCTCCTAAAGGCAGGGCATCTGAAATGGGACATTTTAACAACCCCTTATCCCCTCTCTCTCTCTACTGCGCCCTTTCCTTTTCTGCACTTTAGTGTCATTTTCATTCCAAACCTGAATGACCAATTTGTCTTTGTGGCACGGGGTAATTTACATGCATCCGTTACCAGGAAGGCAGAGTTTTATTTATTTATTATTATATGCAAAATGTACTACAGTCTATCATTTTTTCCCATCACGTGGCTATTTTCCCTAGGTCTAATTTCATGGTTTTGATGGCGAGTGACTGAGTCG
Source organism: Oncorhynchus clarkii lewisi (assembly GCF_045791955.1). Taxonomy (NCBI): domain Eukaryota; kingdom Metazoa; phylum Chordata; class Actinopteri; order Salmoniformes; family Salmonidae; genus Oncorhynchus; species Oncorhynchus clarkii. The sequence continues at coordinate 9,523,843 of NC_092154.1, forward strand.
GTCTCTGAGGAACTGTGGTTGAGTTCCCAATGGAACCTATTCCCCATGGACCCTATTCCTTACGGACCCCACTCGCCATGGGCCCTATTCCTTATAGACGCGATTCCCTATATACCCTTTACCCTATAGACCCTATTCATTAAAGACCCTATTCCTTACGGACCCCACTCCCTATGGGCCCTATTCCTTATAGACCCTACTCCCTATGGACCCTATTCATTAAAGACCCTATTCATTAAAGACCCTATTCCCTATCAATCAATCAATACATTTATGAATGTCACGGTTCTCTTGTGGTGAAAGAGAGTCAGACCAAAATGCGGCGTGGCTATTGCGATCCATGTTTAATGAAACAAAGTAAACACTTTCTTTCTCTCTCTGTCTTTCTCTCTCTGTCTCTCTCTCTGTCTCTCTCTCTGTCTCTCTCTCTCTCTCTCTCTCTCTCTCTCTCTCTCTCTCTCTCTCTCTCTCTCTCTCTCTCTACATCTCTGTAGATGATATGAGATGCCACAATTCAATTCAATTCAAGGGGCTTTATTGGCATGGGAAACGTGTTAACATTGCCAAAGCAAATGAGGTAGATAATATACAAAAGTGAAATAAACAATAAAAATTAACAGTAAACATTACACATACAGAAGTTTCAAAACAATAAAGACATATGTCAAAAATGTCATATTTTATTTAACTAGGCAAGTCAGTTAAGAACAAATTCTTATTTTCGATGACGGCCTAGGAGCAGTGGGTTAACTGCCTGTTCAGGGGCAGAACAACAGATTTGTACCTTGTCAGCTCGGGGGTTTGAACTTGCAACCTTCTGGTTACTAGTCCAACGCTCTAACCACTAGGCTACCCTGCCGCCCCAGTAGACGATAGTCTCAGTGTTATTAAAAAAAACCTCTGTGTTTAGGATTCTAGCCTCTGGTGTGTCCCACCATTAGAGAATAAGTTGTTTGTTTCGTGTTTCTGTTTCCAGTGAAAAGACACAGAGACATTAAGTACAGCTACAGGATGCATGGCGCTCTAGTTGTGTACACCATGCCAGTCGCTGTTGACATGTGGACCAGATGATGTGAGGTGGGGCATTGCGTGTGAGTGTGTGTGAGCATGTGTTTGTGTCTGTGGGCGTGTCTGTGGGTGTGTGTGTGAGTGTGTGTGTGGGCGTGTGTGTGAGCATGTCTTTGTGTGGGCGTGCATGTGTGTGTGTGAGCGTGTGTGTGAGAGTGTGTTTGTGTGGGCGTGCATGTGTGTGTGAGTGTGTGTGTGAGCATGTGTTTGTGTCTGTGGGCGTGTCTGTGTGTGTGAGTGTGTGCGTGGGCGTGTGTGTGAGCATGTCTTTGTGTGGGCGTGCATGTGTGTGTGTGAGCGTGTGTGTGAGAGTGTGTGCGCTGTCAGAGCCACCAGGCCTCTCCATGGATCTCGGGTTGGGGCTGTCTGGGGCACAGCTCAAACCCTCCCTGTCACCCCACAACTAAATGCATGTAGATGGGGGTATGCAGAGTAGGTGGGGGAACTGTCTGTTCTGGGTGGGGGTAGATGATGGGAGCGAGGCTCTGTCAAACACTGGTGGTGCTGACTGACTGGCCTTAACCCTCCTCTGTTACATCTATTGGTTGGGACTTACTGTATTGTTTTCTTCTCTTCCTCTCTCTCTCTCTCTCTCTCTCTCTCTCTTCTCTCTCTGTCTCTCTCTCTCTCTCTCTCTTCTCTCTCTGTCTCTCTCTCTCTCTGTCTCTCTCTCTCTCTGTCTCTCTCTTCTCTCTCTGTCTCTCTCTCTCTGTCTCTCTCTCTCTCTCTGTCTCTCTCTCTCTCTCTCTCTCTCTCTCTCTCTCTCTCTCTCTCTCTCTCTCTCTCTCTCTCTCTCTCTCTCTCTTTCTGTCTTTCTCTCACTCTCTCTGTCTTTCTCTCTCTCTCTCTTTCATTCTCTCTCTCTCTCTGTTTTTCTCTCTCTCTCTCTCTCTGTGTGTCTCTCTCTCTCTCTCTGTCTCTCTCTCTCTCTCTGTCTCTCTCTCTCTCTCTCTCTCTCTCTCTCTCTCTCTCTCTCTCTCTCTGTCTCTCTCTCTCTCTCTGTGTGTCTCTCTCTCTCTCTCTCTCTCTCTCAATTAAATAAAATAAAATAACATTTGCTTTATTGGCATGACGTAACAATGTACATATTGCCAAAGCTTATTTTAAACATTTACAATATAAAAATCAGAATCAAAATTGTCAACGGGACAACAGTAACAACAATAACCAAGGGTCAAAATAACCATACATTCAACAATAACAATAAGCATACAGTAGAGGACATGTGTAGGTTGATTGGTCTGTCAGACACTGTCCCTCAACTTATGGCAGGCAGCAATGTAGTGCGCTGCCAACCCACAGCTCTCTGCGTCCTCCCCCAACAGGACGGGTAGCCTATCCTCCTCAGAGAGGTCTTTGAAACCTTGAATAAGGGTTTCAAATTTGGGGAAATGACACTCTCTAATTGTTTTATATTTTTGACATTTTGTCAGGAAATGCAGCTCTGTCAGGTTCTGCTGTTGTGCAGTGGTTGCACAGCCTTTTCTCTACAGGGAGCCAGGTTTTCCTGTGTCTACCCTTCTCAATGGCAAGGCTGTGCTCACTGAGCCTGTACTTTGTCAAGGTTTTTCTAAGGTTTTGATCAGTAACCATGGACAAATAGTTAGCCACAGTGTACTGTCGATTTCTTTCTCTCTCTGTCTTTCTCTCTCTCTCTCTCTCTCTCTCTCTCTCTCTCTCTCTCTCTCTCTCTCTCTCTCTCTCTCTCAATTCAATTCAATTCAATTCAAGGGGCTTTATTGGCATGGGAAACGTGTTAACATTGCCAAAGCAAATGAGGTAGATAATATACAAAAGTGAAATAAACAATAAAAATTAACAGTAAACATTACACATACAGAAGTTTCAAAACAATAAAGACATATGTCAAAATTTATTTAACTAGGCAAGTCAGTTAAGAACAAATTCTTATTTTCGATGACGGCCTAGGAACAGTGGGTTAACTGCCTGTTCAGGGGCAGAACGACAGATTTGTACCTTGTCAGCTCGGGGGTTTGAACTTTTGAACTTGCAACCTTCCGGTTACTGGTCCAACTCTCTAACCACTAGGCTACCCTGCCGCCTGTATATATACAGTGTTGTAACGATGTACAAATGGTTAAGGGTACACAAGGGAAAATAAATACGTGTAAATATGGGTTGTATTTACATTGGTGTTTGAGGGAATATGTAATCTGAGGGAAATATGTGTCTCTAATGTGGTCATACATTGGGCAGGAGGTTAGGAAGTGCAGCTCAGTTTCCACCTCATTTTGTGGGCAGTGAACACATAGCCTGTCTTCTCTTGAGAGCCATGTCTGCCTACGGCAGCCTTTCTCAATAGCAAGGCTATGCTCACTGAGTCTCTACATCGTCAAAGCTTTCCTTAATTTTGGGTCAGTCACAGTGGTCAAGTATTCTGCCACTGTGTCCTCTCTGTTTAGGGCCAAATATAATTTTAGTGTGCTATGTTTTTTTGTTAATTCTTTCCAATGTGTCAAGTAATTATCTTTTTGTTTTCTCATGATTTTATTGGGTCTAATTGTGCTGCTGTCCTGGGGCTCTGTGGGGTGTGTTTGTGTTTGTGAACAGAGCCCCAGGACCAGCTTGCTTAGGGGACTCTTCTCCAGGTTCATCTCTCTATAGTAGGTGATGGCATTGTTGTGGAAGGTTTGGGAATCGCTTCCTTTTAGGTGGTTATAGAATTTAATGGCTCTTTTCTGGATTTAGATAATTAGTGGGTATCGGCCTAATTCTGCTCTGCATGCATTATTTGGTGTTCTACGTTGTACACGGAGGATATTTTTGCAGAACTCTGCATGCAGAGTCTCAATTTGGTGTTTGTCCCATTTTGTGAATTCTTGGTTGGTGAGCAGACCCCAGACCTCACAACCATAAAGGGCAATGGGCTCTATGACTGATTCAAGTATTTTTAGCCAGATCCTAATTGGTATGTTGAATTTTATGTTCCTTTTGATGGCATAGAATGCCCTTCTTGCCTTGTCTCTCAGATCGTTCACAGCTTTGTGGAAGTTACCTGTGGCACTGATGTTTAGGCCAAGGTATGTGTAGTTTTTTGTGTGCTCTAGGGCGACGGTATCTAGATAGAATTTGTAATTGTGGTCCTGGCGACTGGACCTTTTTTGGAACACCATTATTTTGTTCTTACTGAGATTTACTGTCAGGGCCCAGGTCTGGCAGAAAATCTAGGTGCTGCTGTAGGCCCTCCTTAGTCGGTGACAGAAGCACCAGATCATCAGCAAACAGTAGACATTTGGCTTCAGATTCTAGTAGGGTGAGGCCAGGTGCTGCAGACTTTTCTAGTGCCCGCGCCAATTCGTTGATATACAGTGGGGAGAACAAGTATTTGATACACTGCCGATTTTGCAGGTTTTCCTACTTACAAAGCATGTAGAGGTCTGTAATTTTTTTTATCATAGATACACTTCAACTGTGAGAGACGGAGAGACAAAAATCCAGAAAATCACATTGTAGGATTTTTAAGTAATTCATTTGCATTTTATTGTATGACATAAGTATTTGATCACCTACCAACCAGTAAGAATTCCGGCTCTCACAGACCTGTTAGTTTTTCTTTAAGAAGCCCTCCTGTTCTCCACTCATTACCTGTATTAACTGCACCTGTTTGAACTCGTTACCTGTATAAAAGACACCTGTCCACACACTCAATCAAACAGACTCCAACCTCTCCACAATGGCCAAGACCAGAGAGTTGTGCAAGGACATCAGGGATAAAATTGTAGACCTGCACAAGGCTGGGATGGGCTACAGGACAATAGGCAAGCAGCTTGGTGAGAAGGCAACAACTGTTGGCGCAATTATTAGAAAATGGAAGAAGGTCAAGATGATGGTCAATCACCCTCGGTCTGGGGCTCCATGCAAGATCTCACCTCCATACAAGATCTCACCTCAATGATCATGAGGAAGGTGAGGGATCAGCCCAGAACTACAAGGCAGGACCTAGTCAATGACCTGAAGAGAGCTGGGACCACAGTCTCAAAGAAAACCATTAGTAACACACTACGCCGTCATGGATTAAAATCCTGCAGCGCACGCAAGGTCCCCCTGCTCAAGCCAGCGCATGTCCAGACCCGTCTGAAGTTTGCCAATGACCATCTGGATGATCCAGAGGAGGAATGGGAGGAGGTCATGTGGTCTGATGAGACAAAACATAGAGTTTTTTGGTCTAAACAGAGGAGTGGGCCAAAATCCCTGCTGCAGTGTGTGCAAACCTGGTCAAGAACTACAGGAAACGTATGATCCCTGTAATTGCGAACAAAGGTTACTGTATAATGCCGTATGTTTTTTTTTCTCTCTCTCTCTCTCTTCCTCTCCTCCTCTCTCTCTCTCTCTCTCTCTCTCTCTCACTCTCTCTTTCTCTCTCTCTTCATCTCTCTCTCTCTCTCTCTCTCTCTCTTCCTCTCTCTCTTCATCTCTCTCTCTCTCTCTCTCTCTCTCTCTCTCTTCCTCTCTCTCTCTCTCTCTCTCTCTCTCTCTCTCTTCCTCTCTGTCTCTCTCTCTCTCTGTCTCTCTCTCTCTCTCTCTCTCTCTCTCTCTTCCTCTCTCTCTCTTCATCTCTCTCTCACTCTTCCACTCTCTCTCTCTCTCCCTCCCATCACCGTAAGTCCCTCCCTCCCACCCTCCGTAGGTCCCTCCCTCCCACCACCGTAGGTCCCTCCCTCCCACCCACCGTAGGTCCCTCCCTCCCTCCCACCACCGTAGGTCCCTCCCTCCCTCCCACCCACCCTCCCACCCACCCTCTCACCCACCCACCGTAGGTCCCTCCCTCCCACCCACCCACCGTAGGTCCCTCCCTCACACCCACCGTAGGTCCCTCCCTCCCTCCCACCCACCCACCGTAGGTCCCTCCCTCCCTCCCACCCACCACCGTAGGTCCCTCCCTCCCACCCACCGTAGGTCCCTCCCTCCCACCACCGTAGGTCCCTCACTCCCACCCTTCCGTAGGTCCCTCCCTCCCACCCACCCACCGTATGTCCCTCCCTCCCACCCTCCGTAGGTCCCTCCCTCCCTCCCACCCACCGTATGTCCCTCCCTCCCACCCTCCGTAGGTCCCTCCCTCCCTCCCACCCACCCACCTTAGGTCCCTCCCTCCCACCCACCGTAGGTCCCTCCCTCCCTCCCTCCCACCCACCCACCGTAGGTCCCTCCCTCCCTCCCACCTACCACCGTAGGTCCCTCCCTCCCTCCTACCACCATAGGTCCCTCCCTCCCACCCTCCGTAGGTCCCTCCCTCCCACCCACCCACCGTATGTCCCTCCCTCCCACCCTCCGTAGGTCCCTCCCTCCCTCCCACCCACCCACCTTAGGTCCCTCCCTCCCACCCACCGTAGGTCCCTCCCTCCCTCCCACCCACCGTAGGTCCCTCCCTCCCACCCACCCACCGTAGGTCCCTCCCTCCCTCCCACCCACCCACCGTAGGTCCCTCCCTCCCACCCTCCGTAGGTCCCTCCCTCCCACCCACCGTAGGTCCCTCCCTCCCACCCACCGTAGGTCCCTCCCTCCCACCACCGTAGGTCCCTCCCTCCCACCCTCTGTAGGTCCCTCCCTCCCACCCTCTGTAGGTCCCTCCCTCCCACCCTCTGTAGGTCCCTCCCTCCCACCCTCTGTAGGTCCCTCCCTCCCACCCTCTGTAGGTACCTCCATCCCACCACCGTAGGTCCCTCCCTCCCACCCACCGTATGACACTCCCACCCACCCTCCGTACGTCCCTCCCTCCCAACATCTCCAAGTCATTTACATATCTTTGAAAGAAAAAAGAAAAAAAAAGGGGGGGGGTCAAAAGAGAAAAATAGAGAGAGGGAGCCCGGCTCTACTAGATTACATTCCTCCCATCAAGAAGATGAGGGAGAGAGCAGAGAGAGGTCTGTGGGGAGGATCTTTATTCAGATTTGTGTGTGAATTGTTTATCACGGTGACAGAAGCGTGCCAGAGCTGAGATAAAGGCAGAGTTCCATCACGGGCCATGTGACAGCAACCCCCAGAAATATTATTAATAGATACTGACTTGATTTGCCGCGATTGCAGCGCCTTGGCACCGCTTGATTGTGGCCTGTGAAGTTACGTCCAAAGGGGAAGCGATTTTTCAAAAGTCTCTGCGATTTCTTCCCTCCACCCCCCACCCCCCCACCACCCATCCTTCCCCTCTTCTATATCTCCCCCCCCCCCCCCCCCTGAAGATTTGCGTCTATTTTCCAAGGAGCTGATATGAGAGAGAGAGATAAAGAGAGTAGAGAACTATTTGCACATCATTAAGTGTAATGTTTACAGTAAAATTGTTGTTTATTATCTATTTCACTTGCTTTGGCAATGTAAACATTTGTTTCCAATGCCAATAAATCTTAAATTGAATTGAATTGAGAGGAAAAAGACAGAGAGAAAGAGAGAGAGAGAGAGAAAGTCAGAGAGAGAGAATGACAGAGAGAGAGAAAGAGAAAGAGAGAGAGAGAAAGAGAGAGAAAGAGGGAGAGAGAGAGAGAACGACAGAGAACGACAGAGAGAGGGAGAGAGAACGAGAGCGAAGGAGAAAAACAGAGAGAGAACGACAGAGAGAGAGAGAACGACAGAGAGAGAGAATGACAGAGAGAGAGAGAGAACGACAGAAAGAGAGAGAGAACGACAGAACGAGAGAGAATGCCAGAGAGAGAGAGAGAGAACGACAAATAGAGAACGAAGAGAGAGAGAGAGAGAGAATGACAGAGAGAGAGAGAGAGAGAGAGAAAGACAGAAAAACAGAGAGGGAGAAAGACAAAGACAGAGAGAGAGAGAGAAGGAGAGAGAACGACAGAGAGAGAGAGAGAGAGAGACAGAGACAGAGACAGAGAGAGAGAACGACAGAGAGAGAGAGAAACAATGAACAGACTCAGTGAGCATAGCCTTACTATTGAGAAAGGCCACCGTAGGCAGACATGGCTCTCAAGAGAAGACAGGCTATGTGCTCACTGCCCACAAAATGAGGTGGAAACTGAGCTGCACTTCCTAACCTCCTGCCCAATGTATGACCATATTAGAGACACATATTTCCCTCAGATTACACAGATCCACAAAGAATTTGAAAACAAATCCAATTTGATAAACACCCATATCTACTGGGTGAAATTCCACAGTGTACCATCACAGCAGCAAGATTTGTGACCTGTTGCCACAAGAAAAGGGCAACCAGTGAAGAACAAACCTCATTACAACCCATATTTATGCTTATTTTCCCTTGTGTACTTTAACCATTTGTATATTGTTACAACACTGTATATATATATATAATATGACATTTGTAATGTCTTTGTTTTGAAACTTCTGTATGTGTAATGTTTACTGTTCATTTTTATTGTTTATTTCACTTTTGTATATTATCTACCTCACTTGCTTTGGCAATGTTAACACGTTTCCCATGCTAATAAAGCCCCTTGAATTGAATTGAATTGAGAAAGACAGAGAGCGAGAGAAAGACAGAGAGCGAGAGAAAGACAGAGAGCGAGAGAGAGAGAGAGAGAGAGAGAGAGAGAGAGAGAGAGAGAGAGAGAGAGAGAGAGAGAGAGTGAGAGAGAAAATGACAGAGAGAGAGAGAGAGAGAGATTGTACAGCTCATTCAATGTCAAGCCACTAACACCTCTGTCTGATCACAGCCAAATTACGTTGTTCCTCAAAAGAACAGACATGGAAATAACCAGACATTCACAGCCCAGTAAGCTGTACAACATCAGAAATTCATACAGATGGGCCCAAAACAGCACAGAAGAATACCAGAAAGCAACCTGTAACCAAAATATCCAAACACTCTCAGATAACTTTCTGGATACCACATTCACTCACAGTAAAGAAGGCATCAATCTAGCAGTAGAAAACATCAACTATATATTCAGGCAAACGGCAAAAGAAGCACAATTGAAGTTGATAAAAAACAAAACAAAAAAGATCACAGATGACAACTGGTTTGATGCAGATTGTATAAATTATAAGGAAAAAAACTTAGAACACCTCCAACCTAAAGCACAGAGACCCAAATAATGTTGAATTAAGCTTTCATTACTGTGAGACTTTAAAACTCTATAAACGTACTGTGATGGCCGTTGTTGGTGGAAGAAGGTGAGGACCAAGGTGCAGCGTGGTATGTGTCCATATTTATTAAAATTAATACGGAAATAACAAAAATACCAAAGGGAAACGACCGAAAACAGTTCTGGCTAGTGCAGACACACAACAGAAAACAGAAAATAATCCCCCACGAAACACAATAGAAAACAGGCTCCCTAAATATGGTTCTCAATCAGGGACAACGATTGACAGCTGCCTCTGATTGAGAACCATACCAGGCCAAACACAGAAATAGCAAATCATAGAAAAACTAACATAGACAACCCACCCAACTCACGCCCTGACCATACTAAAACAAAGACATAACAAAAGAACTAAGGTCAGAACTTGACAGTACCCCCTTTGGGGGGCAAAGGTTCGTACTCCGGCCGCAAAACCTGAACCTATAGGGGAGGGTCTGGGTGCGTGTCTGTCCACGGTGGTGGCTCTGGCGCGGGACGTGGACCCCACCCCACCATAGTCCTTGTCCGCCTCTTAGCCCGCCTCCGTGGCCTCTTTAGAGCGGCGACCCTCGCCGCCGACCTCGGACTTGGGACCCTAACCACGGGTCCCGAATAGACGGGAGATTCCGGAAGCACCGGACAGACGGGAGATTCCTGCAGCACCGGACAGGCGGGAGACTCCGGCAGCTCTGGAGTGAAGGGCGATTCCGGCAGCGCCGGAGTAATGGACGTCTGGCAGCTCCTGACTGACCGGAGGCTCTGGCAGCTCCTGACAGACCGGCGGCTCTGGCAGCTCAGGACAGACGGGCGGCTCTGGCAGCTCAGGACAGACTGCCGGCTCTGGCAGCTCAGGACAGACGGGCGGCTCTGGCAGCTCAGGACAGACGGGAGACTCTGGCAGCTCAGGACAGATGGGAGACTCTGGCAGCTCAGGACAGACGGGAGACTCTGGCAGCTCAGGACAGACGGGAGACTCTGGCAGCTCAGGACAGACGGGAGACTGGCAGCTCAGGACAGACAGGAGACTCTGGCAACTCAGGACAGACGGGAGTCTCTGGCAGCTCAGGACAGACGGGAGACTCTGGCAGCTCAGAACAGACGGGAGACTCTGGCAGCTCAGAACAGACGGGAGACTCTGGCAGCTCAGGACAGACGGGAGACTCTGGCAGCTCAGGACAGACGGGAGACTCTGGCAACTCCGGACAGACGGGAGTCTCTGGTAGCTCAGGACAGACGGGCGGCTCTGGCAGCTCAGGACAGATGGGAGACTCTGGCAGCTCAGGACAGACGGGAGACTCTGGCAGCTCAGGACAGACGGGAGACTCTGGCAGCTCAGGACAGACGGGAGACTCTGGCAACTCAGGACAGACGGGAGTCTCTGGCAGCTCAGGACAGACGGGAGACTCTGGCAGCTCAGAACAGACGGGAGACTCTGGCAGCTCAGAACAGACGGGAGACTCTGGCAGCGCTGGACAGGCGGAATCACTTGTAGGGAGGAGACGGAGAGACAGCCTGGTGCGGGGGGCTGCCACCGGAGGGCTGGTGCGTGAAGGTGGCACCGGATAGACCGGACCTTGAAGGCACACTGGAGGTCTCGAGCACCGAGCCTGCCCAACCCTACCTGGCTGAATGCTCCCCGTAGCCAGGCCAGTGCGGCGAGGTGGAATAGACACCACTGTGCTGTGCTGGCGAACCGGGAACACCATGCGTAGAGCTGGTGCCATGTACCCCGACCCGAGGAGACGCATTGGAGACCAGATGCGCTGAGCCAGCTTCATGGCACCTGGCTCAATGCCCACTAGCCCGGCCGATACGAGGCGCTGCTAGGTACCGCACCGGGCTATGCCTGCGCACCGGGGAAACCGTGCGCCTCATGGCATAACACGGTGCCTGCCCGGTCCACCTCTCTCCACGGTAAGCACGGGGAGTTGGCTCAGGTCTCCTACCTGACTTAGCCACACTCCCCGTGTGCCCCCCCCCAATACATTTTTGGGGCTGTCTCTCGGGCTTCCTTGACCGCCGTGCCAACTCCATTCTCCGGTATCCCTCCTCACATTGTTCCAGAGAATCCCAGGCGGGCTCCGGCACTCTCCCTGGGTCGACCGACCACCTCTCTATTTCGTCCCATGTTGTAACCTACTCCAGATAGCGCTGCACCTTACCACGCTGCTTGGTCCTTTGGTGGTGGGTGATTCTGTAACGGCCGTTGTTGGTGGAAGAAGGTGAGGACCAAGGTGCAGCGTGGTATGTGTCCATATTTATTAAAATAAACACGGAAATAACAAAATACCAAAGAGAAACGACCGAAAACAGTTCTGGCTGGTGCAGACACACAACAGAAAACAATCACCCACGAAACACAATAGAAAACATGCGAAATATGGTTCTCAATCAGGGACAACGATTGACAGCTGCCTCTGATTGAGAACCATACCAGGCCAAACACAGAAATAGCAAATCATAGAAAAACTAACATAGACAACCCACCCAACTCATGCCCTGACCATACTAAAACAAAGACATAACAAAAGAACTAAGGTCAGAACTTGACAGTACCCCCTTTGGGGGGCAAAGGTTCGTACTCCGGCCGCAATACCTGAACCTATAGGGGAGGGTCTGGGTGCGTGTCTGTCCACGGTGGCGGCTCTGGCGCGGGACGTGGACCCCACTCCACCATAGTCCTTGTCCGCCTCTTAGCCCGCCTCCGTGGCCTCTTTAGAGCGGCGACCCTCGCCGCCGACCTCGGACTGGGGACCCTAACCACGGGTCCCGAATAGATGGGAGATTCCGGATGCACCGGACAGACGGGAGATTCCGGCAGCACCGGACAGGCGGGAGACTCCGGCAGCTCTGGAGTGAAGGGCGATTCCGGCAGCGCCGGAGTAATGGACGGCTCTGGCAGCTCCGGAGTAACTGACGGCTCTGGCAGCTCCTGACTGACCGGAGGCTCTGGCAGCTCCTGACTGACCGGCGGCTCTGGCAGCTCAGGACAGACGGGCGGCTCTGGCAGCTCAGGACAGACTGGCGGCTCTGGCAGCTCAGGACAGACGGGCGGCTCTGGCAGCTCAGGACTGACGGGAGACTCTGGCAGCTCAGGACAGACGGGAGACTCTGGCAGCTCAGGACAGACGGGAGACTCTGGCAGCTCAGGACAGACGGGAGACTCTGGCAGCTCAGGACAGACGGGAGACTCTGGCAGCTCAGGACAGACGGGAGACTCTGGCAACTCAGGACAGACGGGAGTCTCTGGCAGCTCAGGACAGACGGGAGACTCTGGCAGCTCAGAACAGACGGGAGACTCTGGCAGCTCAGAACAGACGGGAGACTCTGGCAGCGCTGGACAGGCGGAATCACTTGTAGGGAGGAGACGGAGAGACAGCCTGGTGCGGGGGGCTGCCACCGGAGGGCTGGTGCGTGAAGGTGGCACCGGATAGACCGGACCTTGAAGGCACACTGGAGGTCTCGAGCACCGAGCCTGCCCAACCCTACCTGGCTGAATGATCCCCGTAGCCAGGCCAGTGCGGCGAGGTGGAATAGACACCACTGTGCTGTGCTGGCGAACCGGGAACACCATGCGTAGAGCTGGTGCCATGTACCCCGACCCGAGGAGACGCATTGGAGACCAGATGCGCTGAGCCAGCTTCATGGCACCTGGCTCAATGCCCACTCTAGCCCGGCCGATACGAGGCGCTGCTAGGTACCGCACCGGGCTATGCCTGCGCACCGGGGAAACCGTGCGCCTCATGGCATAACACGGTGCCTGCCCGGTCCACCTCTCTCCACGGTAAGCACGGGGAGTTGGCTCAGGTCTCCTACCTGACTTAGCCACACTCCCCGTGTGCCCCCCCCCAATACATTTTTGGGGCTGTCTCTCGGGCTTCCTTGACCGCCGTGCCAACTCCATTCTCCGGTATCCCTCCTCACATTGTTCCAGAGAATCCCAGGCGGGCTCCGGCACTCTCCCTGGGTCGACCGACCACCTCTCTATTTCGTCCCATGTTGTAACCTACTAGTCCAACGCTCTAACCACTAGGCTACCTGCTGGTTACTAGTCCAACGCTCTAACCACTAGGCTACCTGCTGGTTACTAGTCCAACGCTCTAACCACTAGGCTACCTGCTGGTTACTAGTCCAACGCTCTAACCACTAGGCTACCTGCTGGTTACTAGTCCAACGCTCTAACCACTAGGCTACCTGCTGGTTACTAGTCCAACGCTCTAACCACTAGGCTACCTGCTGGTTACTAGTCCAACGCTCTAACCACTAGGCTACCTGCTGGTTACTAGTCCAACGCTCTAACCACTAGGCTACCTGCTGGTTACTAGTCCAACGCTCTAACCACTAGGCTACCTGCTGGTTACTAGTCCAACGCTCTAACCACTAGGCTACCTGCTGGTTACTAGTCCAACGCTCTAACCACTAGGCTACCTGCTGGTTACTAGTCCAACGCTCTAACCACTAAGCTACCTGCTGGTTACTAGTCCAACACTCTAACCACTAGGCTACCTGCTGGTTACTAGTCCAACACTCTAACCACTAGGCTACCTGCTGGTTACTAGTCCAACGCTCTAACCACTAGGCTACCTGCTGGTTACTAGTCCAACACTCTAACCACTAGGCTACCTGCTGGTTACTAGTCCAACACTCTAACCACTAGGCTACCTGCTGGTTACTAGTCCAACGCTCTAACCACTAGGCCTCCCAGCCCTCACATTTGGTTTCTTGACTGGTAAGACGGAACGTTACTTTCTCTTTAGTTCTGGGAACCAAGCTATACGTTTCTTGACTGGTAAGACGGAACGTTCTTTTTTTAGACGTCCTGAGAACAGAAGCGAACATTTTGGCTGTTCTGAGAACATTCTTTTTTAAGTTCTCAGAACTTTTTACTATGGTTCCCTGAGTTTTTATTAACGTTCTAAGAATGGAAATTATAGATGATTTTAAGGTAATTAAATAAATAAATTAAATAAACATATGAGAACATGTTTAAATAAGACTTTTAACACGGCTTAGTTTGAGTTAACTGTTTCTAATTCCAAGTGTAAAACACATGGAAATGAATTTGCTTAGGCATTAATCGTACAAACACATTTATTTGTGTCCTACAATTTTTTTTGTTTTAGTCTATTCAAACAGATCCTATTTCAAAGGAGAAAAAAATCACTCATTAAGATCAAGTGTGGCCAATTAGTGAGCGTGGCCAACACACCTGAACACACTTAACAAGATAAAGGTTATGTAACACTCGTCTGAAGAAGAGGGAGTGGACCAAAGCGCAGCGTGGTAGTGATATATGAACACTAGAACAAAAAAACAAAGAGCAAAAATGACAACGAACAGTTCTGTCAGGTGCAGAAACACAAAACAGAAAACATAGAACTAAAGAAACTAGAATGCCCACTCTAGTCACACCCTGGCCTAACTAAAATAGAGAATAAAACCCTCTCTATGGCCAGGGCGTGACAGGTTAGAGAGAGAGTTTTGTTGACGTATTCTTTGAACGTTAATGTTTTATCGTGGTTTTTATGGAAAGTTTTCTTAATGTTCTGAGAACATAACTTTAAATAGAACCATGAGGAAACCTGCAGAAAACGTCATGCTGATGTACTGAAATTCCCACAGAAGAACGTTGTTTCTTAATGTTCTCTGAACGTTCTGAGAACATGACTTTAAATAGAAGTATGAGAAAACCTTGTGCTGAAGAACTGAAATTCCCACAGAAGAACGTTGTTTCTTAACATTCTTGGAAGAATTTGAGAACATGACTTTAAATAGACCCACGAGGATCCCTGTAGGAAACATTAATGACATTCCCACCTAAGAAAGTTGTTTCTTAACATTCTTAGAAGAATTTGAGAACATGACTTTAAATAGACCCACGAGGATCCCTGTAGGAAACATTAATGACATTCCCACCTAAGAAAGTTGTTTCTTAACATTCTTAGAAGAATTTGAGAACATGACTTTAAATAGACCCACGAGGATCCCTGTAGGAAACATTAATGACATTCCCACCTAAGAAAGAAATAGTTTCTTACAACGATATGTGCTAGTTGAGTATCCTGCACTATCCCCAGAACGTTTTGATGTAAAATAACCATAGGACAACCACACGCTAAGAAACACGTGGTTCTGAGAACGTTACCACATCTCTCTGCCTTTTCTATTCTCAGTTTCCCCCATCAGATTGAGAGCAGGTTGACACGGTACCTTTACAGCCATGAGAGGGCATTGCTGTCCAGTCTTCAGTTTCAACTTCATTCCTTAGTTTAACTGCACTCATCTCTACCTTAGGACCTTCCACAGCGTTTCACTTGAAAACACTATAATGGAGACTGAAGTACGTACATAACAGACAGTATGTGATTATGAAACTGAGGCAAAACTTCCTAAACCCTTCATTGAATTGGATTTGTCAGATATCAGTGAGCGAAGGCAGGTCAGGTTGAGTGTCCGTTTGAATAAACTCAACTGTATCCCACAGAATCTCAACTGTAACCCACGGTTACACACCTCACCCTCTACGACCTATTCTCGAGCCTTAACAAAGGGACTATGAGACTGGAGCGCCTCGCAGTTTCTCAGGTCTCACACATCGTCACACACACCTGCGCCGGCGAGGCCGTGACCACAGTCTCCGTTGGCGCGGAGACGAGGAAGGTGAGCGGCTGCGGTGACATACGCTCATACGCTGCTGTCGTTGTCACTGAGGCCCTAACCTCACACAGGAAGTGAGCTCGTTTCTGTACGTATGGCCCTTATCTCACTGTGCTGCTGCCGAGAGGCCACAGAGTGGGTGAGACACCTGCTACAGAGAGAGAGGGAGAGTATCATGACACAAGGCGAGACCCAGATGCAGACACAGGAGGCAGATGGTTGGAGTCGTACAATGTTTATTAATCCAAAGGGGGAGGCAAGAGAATGGTTGTGGAAAGGCAAAAAGGCCAAAACCAGGTCAGAGTCCAGGAGGTACAGAGTGGCAGACAGGCTCGTGGTCAAGGCAGGCAGAATGGTCAGGCAGGCTCGTGGTCAAGGCAGGCAGAATGGTCAGGCAGGCTCGAGGTCAGGGCAGGCAGAATGGTCAGGCAGGCTCGTGGTCAAGGCAGGCAGAATGGTCAGGCAGGCGGAGGGGGTGGAGACAATCACAAGGACAGGTGAAACAGATCAGGGTGTGACAGAGAGAGGCGTAGAGAGAGAAAAGGTGTAGAGAGAGAGAGAGAGAAAGAAAAGGAGAGAGAAAGAGAGTAAATACGACCCATATTTATGCTTATTTTTTAATTTTTTTTTATTTTCTATTTTTACTACTTGCACATCGTTACAACACTGTACATAGACAAAATATGACATTTGAAATGTCTTTATTCTTTTGGAACTTTTGTGATTGTAATGTTTACTGTTCATTTTATATTGTTTATTTCACTTGCTTTGGCTATGTAAACATATGTTTAATTTAATTGAGAGAGAAAGGGGAGAGAGAGAGACAGAGAGAGACAGAGAGGGAGACAAATAGAGAACGTTCGAGACAGAGAGAGAGAGGGAGAGAGAGAAGGAGACAGAGAGAAAGAGAGAGAGAGAGAGGGAGACAAATAGAGAACGTTCGAGAGAGAGAGAGAGAGAGAGAGGGAGACAGAGAGTGAGAGAGAGGAATGAAAGTTGTACTATATAGAGAGAGAAACAGTGAGATGGGGAGTGATAGGAAGCAAATGAGAAAGGTTGACAGAGAAAGACACAGAATGGGCCTCCCTAGTGGCTCAGTGGTCTAAGGCTGTGCCACTAGAGATTCTGGTTCGAGTCCAGGCTCTGTCGCAGTTGGCCACGACCGGGAGACCCATGGGGTGGTGCACAATTGGCCCAGTGTCGTTAATGGAGGGTTTGTCCGTCAGGGATGTCCTTGTCCCATTGTGCTCTAGTGACCCCTGTGGTGGGCCGGGTGTAATGCACGCTGAGACGTGTTTCCTCCTACACATTGGGGCGGCTGGCTTCCATGTTAAGCGGGCATTGTTTCAAGAAGCAGTGGTTGGGTTTCGGCTCTCAACCTTAGCCTCTCTTGAGTCCGTACGGGAGTTGCAGAGATAAAACAAGATGAAACAAGGGGTAAAAAGAAAGACACAGAATGACAGTTCAACTGTGATACTGACAGTCAGGGCCACTTCCAGGTAGAAGCAACATAGTAGAATACACCAGGTGCAATTTATAAATGTGGTTGTGCATCATTCTCTTTTGTCAGTCACTGACAGTCACTCAATTAGCCATGTCAACTAACAGTTTTTAAATTGTAGTTAGTCTAGCCAGCTATGTAAACTTGTAGGAATGATGGCCGAATACTGACCGGGCACGCAGGGCACGTGCCCACAGGCTCTGACCTCCAGGGGAAACCCATTTATTCTGTTAGTCATTCTCACTTAGATATCATGTAAACATGGCATAAGTCATTATAAAATGAATAGAATTGTATGAAATGTGTTATACAATTGCTATGTTTTCTCAAAATGTGTAGAAATGCAGAATACTTGCTTTAAAGGTCCAATATAGCTGTTCTTATCTCAATATCAAATAATTTCTGGGTAACAATTAAGTACCTTACTGTGATTGTTTTCAATAAAAAATGTAAAAAATAAACATACATGTTTTTTCTCTCGCAAAGAGCAGTTTCTAAAGGAAGAATTTTACTAGGACCGTCTGGGAGTAGTCTGAGTGGGGAGGGGACAACTGAAAACTAGCTCTTATTGGCAGAGAGGTTTAGAACTCTCTTTCTTATTGGTCTATTAACACATTTTCCGCATGGTGATGTCACCACGGAAGGCTAAAACTACATCGTGCCAAAACAGGATGAAATTTCAGTTTTTTCAAACCGCTCTTACACTAAAAGGGCAATACCATCATGTTCACAATTTACCAGTATTATTTTAACATCATAGTGTGGAAATATATACAGAGAGCCAGTTTATGGTTTTCTCCTTCAGCGAACCATTAACTTGCCACCGTTCAAGAAAATGGTGAGCTCCTACAGACAGTGAGTCAAGTGGCCGTGGCTTGCTATATAAAGCAGGCAGACAGGCATTAAGGCATTAAGTTACTGTTCGATTGAATGTTAGAATGGACAAAACGAGTGACCTAAGCAACTTTGAGTGTGGTATGATCATCGGTGCCAGGTCAGTCACGCCGATTCCAGTACCTCAGAAACGGCCTCCCGGGCTTTTCACACACACGACAGTGTCTTGGGTTTACCGAGAATGTTGCGACCAACAAAAAACATCCAATCAGCGGCAGTCCTGTGGGCAAAAACAGCTTGTTGATCAAATCAAATTGTGTTAGTCACATGCGCCCGAATACAACAGGTGTAGAGCTTACAGTGAAATGCTTACTTACGAGCCCCTAACCAACAGTGCAGTTTCAAAAAATATGGATAAGAGATACAAAAAAATGAGAGAGTTCAAAGGAGAATGGAAAGAGTTACATGAAGTCAAAGTTGTAGATGAGGGGAGGTCAGTCATGGAAATGTATTCTATGTAAATCACACCGAAGATACCGACTGAAAAGGACGAGAACATTTTATCAAAAATAACATGAGGAATTCCATACGGCGTACATGAATGGATTCAATGTTCATATCGGTTCCCGAATAGCCAGCAGTCCTTTCTCTTATCCCGACCTATATTTCCAACATCACGTGCTTAGCGTCTGCAGTATAGGTGTAACGTTCGTCATTGGGAGAAAGCGAGGAGGACCAAGGTGCAGCGGGGTAAGTATTCATGTTCTCTTTTAATGAAAACGAACACTCGAACAAAAACAACAAAACACGAGAACGAAACGAAACGAAAACAGTCCTGAACGGTGAAATACAAACACATAATATAAACAGAAAATAAGCACCCACAACTCAAAAGTGAAACCAGGCTACCTAAGTATGGTTCTCAATCAGGGACAACGATTGACAGCTGCCTCTGATTGAGAACCATACCAGGCCAAACACAGAAATCCCAAATCATAGAAAAAGGAACATAGACAACCCACCCAACTCACGCCCTGACCATACTAAAACAAAGACAGAACAAAATAACTAAGGTCAGAACGTGACAATAGGTGTGTTTATGTGTTGGATTGGAATAGTGAAGCTCCCTCAGATACTAGTAGATACATAATATATCAAATATAATTATTTCATATTATTCAATCTAATATTATTTCAAAAATAGAAATATTGACAATGATTCATGTCATCTTTATTCTGAATATTGTTATTTTCTTGCTGAAGATATTCATTCCATCGATCCCCATGTCAGATCCGACAGAGCATTTTCACGTCCGTTGTTTTTCCTGTTACAGATATCTCGTTCACACATCCTTCTACATTTCCAGAGACAGAAATATCACAGTCCGCTCCGGTGTCATTACAGTATCTAATGTCGTCATGTTATTTTAGAACCACACCCCCATGATTTGGATTTAAATAATGCATTGAATTTAAATAAACCTCAGAAAACTGTAGGATTTAATTGAAAGTGAATTATCCTCTGTATGACTGTGGAACGTTCTCCGGGGAGGTAATGGTGCTTTTCAACAACTCACCAATTAGACACCCTACTGCTCTTAAATGAGATCGACCTCCAAAAGGAAAACACAGTTTATTAACACTTTAATGATTTAGGGTGTGTCTCAAATTATACCCTATTCCCTGCAGTACCAGTCAAAAGTTTGGACACACGTAATCATTCAAGGGTTTTTCTTTATTTCTTTGGTACTATTTTCTACATTGTAGAATAGTAGTGAAGAAATCAGAACTATGATATAACACATATGGAATCATGTAGTAACCAAAAAAGTGTTAAACAAAATCAAAATATATTTTATATTTGAGATTTTTCAAAGTAGCCACCCTTTGCCTTGATGAGAGCTTTGGACACTCTTCTCTCAACCAGCTTCACCTGGAATGATTTTCCAACAGTCTTGAAGGAGTTTCCACATATGCTGAGCCCTTCTTGGCTGCTTTTCCTTCACTCTGCGGTCCAACTCATAACAAACCATCTCAATTGTGTTAAGGTCGGGTGATTGTGGAGGCCAGGTCATCAAATAGCCCTTACACAGCCTGAAGGTGTGTCGGGTCATTATCCTGTTGAAAAATAAATGATAGTCCCACTAAGCCCAAACCAGATGGGATGGCGTGGCGTATCGCTGCAGAATGCTTTGGTAACCATGCTGGTTAAGTGTGCCTTGAATTCTAAATAAATCACAGACAGTGTCACCAGCAAAGCACCCCCACACCATCACACCTCCTCCTCCATGCTTCACGGTGGGAACCACACATGCAGAGATCATCCTTTCACCTACTCTGCGTCTCACAACGGTTGGAACCAAAAATCTCAAATTTGGACTCATCAGACAAAAGGACAGATTTCCACCGGTCTAATGTCCATTGCTCTTGTTTCTTGGCCCAGTCTCATCTTATTATTGATGTCCTTTAGTAGTGGTTTCTTTGCAGTAATTTGACCATGAAAGCTTGATTCACGCAGTCTCCTCAGAACAGATGATGTTGAGATGTGTCTGTTACATGAACTCTGTGAAGCATTTATTTGGGCTGCAATCTGAGATGCAGTTAACTCGAATGAATTTATCCTCTGCAGCAGAGGTAACTCTGGGTTTTCCATTCCTGTGGTGGTCCTCATGAGAGCCAGTTTCATCACAGCGCTTGATGGTTTTTGTGACTGCACTATAAGAAACTTTCATACCTCTCAAAAATGTTTGATTTACTGACCTTCATGTTTTAAAGTAATGATAGACTGTTGTTTCTTTTTGCTTATTTGAGCTGTTCTTGCCATAATATGGACTTGGTCTTTTACCAAATAGGGCTATTTTCTGTATACCACCCCTACCCTGTCACAACACGTCTGTTTGTCTCAAACACATTAAGAAGGAAAGAAATTCCACAAATTAACTTTTAACAAGGCATACCTGTTAATTTAAATGCATTCCAGGTGACTACCTCATGAAGCTGGTTGAGGGAATGCCAAGAGTGTGCAAAGCTGTCTTCAAGGCAAAGGGTGGCTACTTTGAAGTATCTCAGATATAAAATGCATTTTGATTTGTTTAACACTTTTTTGTTTACTAAATGATTCCATATGTGTTATTTCATAGTGTTGATGTCTTCACTATTATTCTACAATGTAGAAAATAAAGACAAACCCTTGGATGAGTAGGTGTGTACAAACTTTTGACTGGTACTGTATATAGTTCACTACCCATAGGGCTCTGGTCAAAAGTAGTGCACTATATAGGGAATAGGGTGCCATAGGGCTCTGGTCAAAAGTAGTGCACTATATAGGGAATAGGGTGCCATAGGACTCTGGTCAAAAGTAGTGCACTATATAGGGAATAGGGTGCTATTTGTGAAACACTGGAGACACTGCTGCTCTTAAGATAGAACTAGCTACCTCTGAAGAAAACCCTGTGTATTAACACATTTTAATGATTAAAGCAGAACTGCTTTAAATATGAGAACTACCTTCAAAGGATTTGTGCATTCAGCAATTTTACGATTGCAATGGGTGATATTGATGATATTAAACAAAGGCATACACTGGGCTGTAGCTTCTGTCTTGTAGAGAGGTTGAACAAAGGGATTGTCACAACTTCCTCCGAAGTCGGTCCCTCTCCTTGTTCGGGCGGCATTCGGTGGTCGACGTCACCAGCCTTCTAGCCACCGCCGATCCACTTTTCATTTTCCATTTGTTCTGTCTTTGTCTTATCACACCTGGCTTCACTTAATCAATTACTTATTTATTATTTAACCCCCTGTTCTACATGTTGTATTTGTGAGTGATTGTTTGTTGTATTGTGGTCCGTATTGTGTGGCCGTGTTTATTTACATGTTATGTTTGAATTTTTGAGTAAAGTATTTTATCATTCAGATCTGCTGTTCTGCGCCTGACTCATCTCACCAGCTACACACAGATGCCTTTACAGGGATACACTGGGCTGTAGCTTCTGTGTTGTAGAGAGGTTGAAAAAAGGCCTACACTGGGCTGTAGCTTCTGTGTTGTAGAGAGGTTGAAAAAAGGCCTACACTGGGCAGTAGCTTCTGTGTTGTAGAGAGGTTGAAAAAAGGCCTACACTGGGCAGTAGCTTCTGTGTTGTAGAGAGGTTGAACAAAGGCATACACTGGGCTGTAGCTTCTGTGTTGTAGAGAGGTTGAAAAAAGGCCTACACTGGGCAGTAGCTTCTGTGTTGTAGAGAGGTTGAAAAAAGGCCTACACTGGGCTGTAGCTTCTGTGTTGTAGAGAGGTTGAAAAAAGGCCTACACTGGGCTGTAGCTTCTGTGTTGTAGAGAGGTTGAAAAAAGGCCTACACTGGGCAGTAGCTTCTGTGTTGTAGAGAGGTTGAACAAAGGCATACACTGGGCTGTAGCTTCTGTGTTGTAGAGAGGTTGAAAAAAGGCCTACACTGGGCAGTAGCTTCTGTGTTGTAGAGAGGTTGAAAAAAGGCCTACACTGGGCAGTAGCTTCTGTGTTGTAGAGAGGTTGAAAAAAGGCCTACACTGGGCAGTAGCTTCTGTGTTGTAGAGAGGTTGAAAAAAGGCCTACACTGGGCAGTAGCTTCTGTGTTGTAGAGAGGTTGAAAAAAGGCATACACTTGGCTGTTGCTTCTGTGTTGTAGAGAGGTTGAAAAAAGGCATACACTGCAAAAAAGAAAGAGGCAGAGACACAGAGAAAAAGACAATGTACTGAGCAAATATCAGATTACAGTACGACAGACCACGTATTCGCCATGCACACATTGAAAAACAAACAAACCAAAACGAAGAAAAAGTATTCTCATGCTTTGCTTTTTATGAACATGGCCTTATTTCTATTACAGCATATTGGATGACTGTCATATTCCATTCACCCAGTTCAATGTAACATCGATAGGTTTAGGTTACTGTCATTCATATTCCATTAACCCAGTTCAATGTAACATCGATAGGTTTAGGTTACTGTCATTCATATTCCATTCACCCAGTTCAATGTAACATCGATAGGTTTAGGTTACTGTCATTCATATTCCATTCACCCAGTTCAATGTAACATCGATAGGTTTAGGTTACTGTCATTCATATTCCATTCACCCAGTTCAATGTAACATCGATAGGTTTAGGTTACTGTCATTCATATTCCATTCACCCAGTTCAATGTAACATCGATAGGTTTAGGTTACTGTAATTCATATTCCATTCACCCAGTTCAATGTAACATCGATAGGTTTAGGTTACTGTCATTCATATTCCATTAACCCAGTTCAATGTAACATCGATAGGTTTAGGTTACTGTCATTCATATTCCATTCACTCAGTTCAATGTAACATCGGTAGGTTTAGGTTACTGTCATTCATATTCACCCAGCTCAATTTAACATCGATAGGTTTAGGTTACTGTCATTCATATTCCATTCACCCAGTTCAATGTAACATCGATAGGTTTAGGTTACTGTCATTCATATTCCATTAACCCAGTTCAATGTAACATCGATAGGTTTAGGTTACTGTCATTCATATTCCATTCACCCAGTTCAATGTAACAGTGATAGGTTTAGGTTACTGTCATTCATATTCCATTCACCCAGTTCAATGTAACATCGATAGGTTTAGGTTACTGTCATTCATATTCCATTCACCCAGTTCAATGTAACAGTGATAGGTTTAGGTTACTGTCATTCATATTCCATTCACCCAGTTCAATGTAACATCGATAGGTTTAGGTTACTGTCATTCATATTCCATTAACCCAGCTCAACGTAACATCGACAGGTTTAGGTTACTGTCATTCATATTCCATTAACCCAGTTCAATGTAACATCGATAGTTTAGGTTACTGTCAATCATATTCACCCAGTTCAATGTAACATCGATAGGTTTAGGTTACTGTCATTCATATTCCATTCACCCAGTTCAATGTAACATCGATAGGTTTAGGTTACTGTCATTCATATTCCATTAACCCAGTTCAATGTAACATCGATAGGTTTAGGTTACCGTCACTCATATTCCATTCACCCAGTTCAATGTAACATCGATAGGTTTAGGTTACTGTCATTCATATTCCATTCACCCAGTTCAATGTAACATCGATAGGTTTAGGTTACTGTCATTCATATTCCATTCACCCAGTTCAATGTAACATCGATAGGTTTAGGTTACTGTCATTCATATTCCATTCACCCAGTTCAATGTAACATCGATAGATTTAGGTTACTGTCATTCATATTCACCCAGTTCAATGTAACATCGATAGGTTTAGGTTACTGCCATTCATATTCCATTCACCCAGTTCAATGTAACATTGATAGGTTTAGGTTACTGTCATTCATGTTCCATTCACCTAGTTCAATGTAACATCGATAGGTTTAGGTTACTGTCATTCATATTCCATTCACCCAGTTCAATGTAACATTGATAGGTTTAGGTTACTGTCATTCATATTCCATTCACCCAGTTCAATGTAACATCGATAGGTTTAGGTTACTGTCATTCATATTCCATTAACCCAGTTCAATGTAACATTGATAGGTTTAGGTTACTGTCATTCATATTCCATTCACCCAGTTCAATGTAACATCGATAGGTTTAGGTTACTGTCATTCATATTCCATTCACCCAGTTCAATGTAACATCGATAGGTTTAGGTTACCGTCATTCATATTCCATTCACCCAGTTCAATGTAACATCGATAGGTTTAGGTTACTGTCATTCATATTCCATTCACCCAGTTCAATGTAACATCGACAGGTTTAGGTTACTGTCATTCATATTCCATTCACCCAGTTCAATGTAACATCGATAGGTTTAGGTTACTGTCATTCATATTCCATTAACCCAGTTCAATGTAACATCGATAGGTTTAGGTTACTGTCATTCATACTCCATTAACCCAGTTCAATGTAACATCGGTAGGTTTAGGTTACTGTCATTCATATTCACCCAGCTCAATGTAACATCGATAGGTTTAGGTTACTGTCATTCATACTCCATTAACCCAGTTCAATGTAACATCGATAGGTTTAGGTTACTGTCATTCATATTCACCCAGTTCAATGTAACATCAATAGGTTTAGGTTACTGTCATTCATATTCCATTCACCCAGTTCAATGTAACATCGATAGGTTTAGGTTACTGTCATTCATATTCACCCAGTTCAATGTAACATCGATAGGTTTAGGTTACTGTCATTCATATTCCATTCACCCAGTTCAATGTAACATCGATAGGTTTAGGTTACTGTCATTCATATTCCATTCACCCAGCTCAATGTAACATCGATAGGTTTAGGTTACTGTCATTCATACTCCATTAACCTAGTTCAATGTAACATCGATAGGTTTAGGTTACTGTCATTCATGTTCACCCAGTTCAATGTAACATCGATAGGTTTAGGTTACTGTCATTCATATTCACCCAGCTCAATGTAACATCGATAGGTTTAGGTTACTGTCATTCATATTCACCCAGTTCAATGTAACAGTGATAGGTTTAGGTTACTGTCATTCATATTCACCCAGTTCAATGTAACATCGATAGGTTTAGGTTACTGTCATTCATATTCACCCAGTTCAATGTAACATCGATAGGTTTAGGTTACTGTCATTCATATTCCATTCACCCAGTTCAATGTAACATCGATAGGTTTAGGCTACTACATGATACTCTAATGTTCTCTGTACCCATCATGAGGTTGCTACAATCTAGCCTATGAAGGAAATTTACAACGTAGGTGCACACAGGTCGAGAAACAAATTGTAGTAATCAAGGTGACAGACAGTGTCACGCTGTATAGTGACAGGCGCAGGAATATGAAATAGTTTTTTATTTTATTCTACTCAAAATAGCATACGTCATGAACATGACATGGATGAAGCCCAAAACAAACACGTATATATATAACACAGGGCTGCAAGTGAGTGAGGAGTAAACCTCTAATAAATACACGGGACGAGACCCGTAATAACAACACACAGGACGAGACCCGTAATAGCAACACATGGAACGAGACCCGTAATAACAACACACAGGATGAGACCCGTAATAACAACACATGGAACGAGACCCGTAATTACAACACATGGAACGAGACCCGTAATAACAACACACAGGACGAGACCCGTAATAACAACACATGGAACGAGACCCGTAATAACAACACACAGGACGAGACCCGTAATAACAACACATGGAACGAGACCCGTAATAACAACACACGGGACGAGACCCGTAATAACAACACACAGGAAGAGACCCGTAATAACAACACATGGAACGAGACCCGTAATAACAACACATGGAACGAGACCCGTAATAACAACACACAGGACGAGACCCGTAATAACAACACATGGAACGAGACCCGTAATAACAACACACAGGACGAGACCCATAATAACAACACACAGGACGAGACCCGTAATAGCAACACATGGAACGAGACCCGTAATAACAACACACGGGACGAGACCCGTAATAACAACACACAGGACGAGACCCGTAATAACAACACATGGAACGAGACCCGTAATAACAACACACAGGACGAGACCCATAATAACAACACACAGGACGAGACCCGTAATAACAACACACAGGGCGAGACCCGTAATAACAACACATGGAACGAGACCCGTAATAACAACACACAGGATGAGACCCATAATAACAACACACAGGACGAGACCCGTAATAGCAACACATGGAACGAGACCCGTAATAACAACACACGGGACGAGACCCGTAATAACAACACACGGGATGAGACCCGTAATAACAACACACGGGACGAGACCCGTGATAACAACACACAGGACGAGACCCGTAATAACAACACACAGGACGAGACCCGTAATAACAACACACGGGACGAGACCCGTAATAACAATACATGGAACGAGACCCGTAATAACAACACACAGGACGAGACCCGTAATAACAACACACGGGATGAGACCCGTAATAACAACACACGGGATGAGACCCGTAATAACAACACACAGGACGAGACCCGTAATAACAATACACAGGACGAGACCCGTAATAACAACACACGGGACGAGACCCGTAATAACAACACACGGGATGAGACCCGTAATAACAACACACGGGACGAGACCCGTAATAACAACACACAGGACGAGACCCATAATAACAACACACAGGACGAGACCCGTAATAACAACACACAGGACGAGACCCATAATCACAACACACGGGACGAGACCCGTAATAACAACACATGGAACGAGACCCGTAATAACAACACACAGGACGAGACCCGTAATAACAAAACACAGGACGAGACCCGTAATAACAACACACGGGACGAGACCCGTAATAACAACACACAGGATGAGACCCATAATAACAACACACGGGACGAGACCCGTAATAACAACACACGGGACGAGACCCGTAATAACAACACACAGGACGAGACCCGTAATAACAACACACGGGACGAGACCCGTAATAACAACACACGGGACGAGACCCGTAATAACAACACACGGGACGGGACGAGACCCGTAATAACAACACACGGGACGGGACGAGACCCGTAATAACAACACACGGGACGGGACGAGACCCGTAATAACAACACACGGGACGGGACGAGACCCGTAATAACAACACACGGGACGGGACGAGACCCGTAATAACAAAACACAGGACGAGACCCGTAATAAGTGCACACTAACACAGTAACACATTAGCCGATACAACAAGCACAGGTACTCACAAG